>NC_069499.1:1171654699-1171824699 GCF_027579735.1 Bombina bombina
AAGAGAGGTGGAAGATAGAGAGCAAAAGAGAGGGGGAGAGAGAGAACAAAAGAGAGCGGAGAGAGAGCAAAAAAGAGGGGAGAGAGAGCAAAAGAGAGGAAAGAGAGCAAAAGAGAGGGAGAGAGACAGCAAAAGAGAGGGGGAGAAAGGGAGAGACAGAGGAAAAGAAAAGGGGAGAGAGAGCTAAAGAGGGGAGAGAGAGCGTGCAAAAGAGAGGGGGTGAAAGAGTGGGGGGAGAGAGAGAGAGAGAGAGAGAGAGAGAGAGAGAGAGAGAGAGAGAGAGAGCAAAAGAGAGGGGAGAGAGAGCAAAAGAGAGGGGGGAAGAGAGAGAGTAAAAGAGAGGGAAGAGAGAGATCAAAAGAGAGGGGGAGCGAGAGAGCATAAGAGAGGGGGAGAGAGCAAAAGAGAGGGAGAGAGAAAGAGCAAAAAAGAGGGGGAAGAGAGCACAAGACGGGGGATAGAGAGAACAAAAGAGGGGGGATAGAGAGAGCAAAAGAGAGGGAGAGAGAGAGCAAAAGAGAGGGGGGAGAGACAGCAAAAGAGAGGGGGGAGAGACAGCAAAAGAGAGGGGGAGGGAGAGCAAAACAGAGGGGGAGAGAGAGCAAAACAGAGGGGGAGAGAGAGCAAAACAGAGGGGGAGAGAGAGAGAGCATTTGAAAATGACTTTATAATGTATTGCTTCTTTATAGATTGCATTCTTGTTGGTACATTTATTGGTATAAACATCATTTAAGGGACATTAAAGGGACACTGAACCTAAATGTTTTCTTTCGTGATTCAGATAGCGCATGAAATTTTAAGCAACTTTCTAATTTACTCCTATTATCAAATTCTCTTGGTATCTTTATTTGAAATGCAAGGTAAGTTTAGATGCCGGCCCATTTTTGGTGAACAACCTGGGTTGTTCTTGCTGATTGGTGGATAAATTCATCCACCAATAAAAAAGTGCTATCCAGAGGGCTGAACCAAAAAAAAAAAAAAGCTTAGATGCCTTTTTTTTTTCAAATAAATATAGCAAGAGAATGAAGACAAATTGATAATAGAAGTAAATAAGAAAGTTGCTTAAAATTGCAAAAGAGAGGGGGAGAAAGAGCAAAACAGAGGGGGAGAGAGAGAGAGCAAAACAGAGGGGGAGAGTGCAAAAGAGAGGGAGGAAAAGAGGGGAGAGAGAGAGAAAAAGAGAGCAAAAGAAGGGAGATAGAGAGAGCAAAAGAGAGGGGGGAGAAAGGGGAGAGAGGGCGCAAAAGAGAGGGGAGAGAGAGCGCAAAAGAGAGGGGAGAGAGAGCAAAAGAGAGGGGAGAGAGAGCAAAAGAGAGGGGAGAGAGAGCAAAAGAGAGGGGGAGAGAGCAAAAGAGAGGGGAGAGAGAGCAAAAGAGAGGGGGGAGAGAGCAAAAGAGAGGGGGAGAGAGCAAAAGAGAGGGGGAGAGAGAGAGAATGCAAAAGACAGGGGGAGAGAGAGCGCAAAGGGAGGAAAAGAGAGGGGGCGAGAGAGCGCAAAAGAGTGGGAGGAAAAGAGAGGGGGAGAGAGAGATCAATAGAGAGGGGGGAGAGAGAGCAAAATAGAGGGAGGGGTAGAGAGAGAGAGCAGAAGAGAGGGGGAGAGAGAGAGCAAAAGAGAGGGGGGGAAAGAGCAAAAGAGAGGGCGGACAGAGAGAGAGCAAGGGATGGAACATCTGTACTGCAAAAAGAGAGGGAGAGAGACAGCAAAAGAGAGGGGGAGAAAGGGAGAGACAGAGGAAAAGAAAAGGGGAGAGAGAGCAAAAGAGAGGGTGAGAGCGCAAAAGAGGGGAGAGAGAGAGTGTGCCAAAGAGAGGGGGTGAAAGAGTGAGGGGAGAGAGAGAGAGCAAAAGAGAGGGGAGAGAGAGCAAAAGAGAGGGGGGAAGAGAGAGAGCAAAAGAGAGGGGGGAAGAGAGAGAGCAAAAGAGAGGGGGGAAGAGAGAGCAAAAGAGAGGGGGAGAGAAAGAGCAAAAGAGAGGGGGAGAGAGCACAAGAGGGGGGATAGAGAGAACAAAAGAGGGGGGATAGAGAGAACAAAAGAGAGGGACAGCAAAAGAGAGGGGGAGAGACAGCAAAAGAGAGGGGGAGAGAGAGCAAAACAGAGGGGGAGAGAGAGAGAGCAAAACAGAGGGGGAGAGCGCAAAAGAGAGGGGGAGAGTGCAAAAGAGGGAGGAAAAGAGAGGGGAGAGAGAGAGAGCAAAAGAGAGGGGGGAGAGAGAGAGCACAAGAGGGGGATAAAGAGAGCAAAATATGGGGGAGAGAGATAGCAAAAGAGAGGGAGAGAGAGAGCAAAAGAGAGGGGGAGAGAGACAGCAAAAGAGAGGGGAAGAGAGAGAAAAAGAGAGGGGGAGAAAGAGCAAAATAGAGGGGGAGAAAGGGGAGAGAGAAGAAAAGAAAAGGGGAGAGAGAGGAAAAGAGGGGATAGAGTGAGCGTGCAAAAGCGAGGAGGGAAAGAGAGGGGGAGAGAGAGAGCAAAAGAAAGGGGAGAGACAGCAAAAGAGAGGGGGAGAGAGAGTAAAAGAGGGGAGAAAGCGCAAAGATAGGGGGAATGAGAGGGGGAGAGAGCATGCAAAAGAGAGAGGGAGAGAGCATAAGAGAGGGGGGAGAGAGAGAGCAAAAAAGATGGGAGAGAGAGCAAAAGAGAGGGTGACAGCGCAAAAGAGGGGAGAGAGAGAGCGTGCCAAAGAGAGGGGGTGAAAGAGTGGGGGGAGAGAGAGAGAGCAAAAGAGAGGGGAGAGAGAGAAAAAGAGAGGGAGGGAAGAGAGAGAGCAAAAGAGGGGGGAGAGAGAGAGCACAAGAGGGCGATAAAGAGAGCAAAATATGGGGGAGAGAGATAGCAAAAGAGAGGGAGAGAGCAAAAGAGAGGGGGAGAGAGACAGCAAAAGAGAGGGGAAGCGAGAGAAAAAGAGAGGGGGAGAAAGCGCAAAAGACAGGGGGAGAAAGAGCAAAAGAGAGGGGGAGAAAGAGCAAAAGAGAGGGGGAGAAAGAGCAAAAGAGAGGGGGAGAAAGAGCAAAAGAGAGGGGGAGAAAGAGCAAAAGAGAGGGGGAGAAAGGGGAGAGAGAAGAAAAGAAAAGGGGAGAGAGAGGAAAAGAGAGGGGTAGAGCGCGAAAGAGGGGATAGAGTGAGCGTGCAAAAGCGAGGAGGGAAAGAGAGGGGGAGAGAGAGAGCAAAAGAAAGGGGAGAGACAGCAAAAGAGAGGGGGAGAGAGAGTAAAAGAGAGGGGAGAAAGCGCAAAGATAGGGAGAATGAGAGGGGGAGAGAGCATGCAAAAGAGAGAGGGAGAGAGAGCATAAGAGAGGGGGGAGAGAGAGAGCAAAAGAGAGGTGGAGAGAAAGAGCAAAAGAGAGGGGGAGAGAGACAGCAAAAGAGAGGGAGGAAAGAGAAAAAGAGAGGGGGAGAGAGAGAGAGAGAGAGAGAGAACGCAAAAGACAGGGGGAGAGAGAGCGCAAAAGAGAGGGAGGAAAAGAGAGGGGGAGAGAGAGTGCAAAAGAGAGGGAGGAAACGAGAGGGGGAGATAGAGATCAATAGAGAGGGGGAGAGAGAGCAAAATAGAGGGGGGGAGAGAGAGCAAAATAGAGAGAGGGGTAGAGAGAGAGGGAGGAAAAGAGAGGGGGAGAGAGAGCGCAAAAGAGGGGGGAGAATGCAAAAGAGAGGGAGGAAAAGAGAGGAGAGGGAGAGAGAGCAAAAGAGAGGGGGAGAGAGAGAGCACAAGAGGGGAATAAAGAGAGCAAAATATGGGGGAGAGAGATAGCAAAAGAGAGGGAGAGAGCAAAAGAGAGGGGGAGAGAGACAGCAAAAGAGAGGGGAAGAGAGAGAAAAAGAGAGGGGGAGAAAGAGCAAAAGAGAGGGGGAGAAAGAGCAAAAGAGAGGGGGAGAAAGAGCAAAAGAGAGGGGGAGATAGGGGAGAGAGAAGAAAAGAAAAGGGAGAGAGAGGAAAAGAGAGGGGTAGAGCGCAAAAGAGGGGATAGAGTGAGCGTGCAAAAGCGAGGAGGGAAAGAGAGGGGGAGAGAGAGAGCAAAAGAAAGGGGAGAGACAGCAAAAGAGAGGGGGAGAGAGAGTAAAAGAGAGGGGAGAAAGCGCAAAGATAGGGGGAATGAGAGGGGGAGAGAGCATGCAAAAGAGAGAGGGAGAAAGAGCATAAGAGAGGGGGGAGAGAGAGAGCAAAAGAGAGGGGGAGAGAAAGAGCAAAAGAGAGGGGGAGAGAGACAGCAAAAGAGAGGGAGGAAAGAGAGCAAAAGAAAGGGGAGAGAGAGAGCAAAAGAGGGCGATAGAGAGAGCAAAAAAGAGGGGGGAGAGAGAGAGCGCAAAAGAGAGGGGGGAGAGAGAGAGCAAAAGAGAGGGAGAGAGACAGCAAAAGAGAGGGGGGAGAGAGAAAAAGAGAGGGGGGAGAGAGAAAGAGAACGCAAAAGACAGGGGGAGAGAGAGCGCAAAAGAGAGGGAGGAAAAGAGAGGGGGAGAGAGAGTGCAAAAGAGAGGGAGGAAACGAGAGGGGGAGATAGAGATCAATAGAGAGGGGGAGAGAGAGCAAAAGAGAGGGGGGGAGAGAGAGCAAAAGAGAGGGGGGGAGAGAGAGAGCAAAAGAGAGGGGGAAAAGAGCAAAAAGGGGGGATAGAGAGAGAGCAAGGGATGGAACATATGTACTGCAAAAATGGCTCGTGTACACGGGCTTGAGGACTAGTTTTATATATTTTGTGTTCATTTTAATAATGTTGTCATGTATCCCTTGGAGTTTTCCAGGTGCCAGGCAAGGGTTAATCAGGCATACTGTTTATATTGAGCTAAATTTATCTTCCCATTCATGTGAGTAATTGTGCTAGTGCTTTATAGCACAGTTTGTGACAACATTACACTATAGCACTTTTTTCATTTAAAGATTTTCTTGCATGTCATGGTGAATTTATAACTTGACTGCAATTTTGGATATATATTTTTTATCATTTGAAAATGACTTTATAATGTATTGCTTCTTTAGAGATTGCATTCTTGTTGGTACATTTATTGGTATAAACGTCATTTAAGGGGCATTAAAAGGGACACTTAACCCAAATGTTTTCTTTCGTGATTCAGATTCAAATTTTAAGCAACTTTCTAATTTACTCCTATTATCAAATTTTCTTCATTCTCTTAGTATCTTTATTTGAAATACAAGAATGTAAGTTTAGATGCTGGCCCATTTTTGTGAACAACCTGGGTTGTTCTTGCTGATTGGTGGATAAATTCATCCACCAATAAAAAAAGTGCTGTCCAGAGGGCTAAACCAAAAAAAAAGCTTAGATGCCTTTTTTTTCAAATAAATATAGCAAGAGAACGAAGACAAATTGATAATAGGAGTAAATAAGAAAGTTGCTTAAAATTGCATGCTCTATCTGAATCACGAAAGAAAAAATTTGGGTTCAGCGTCTCTTTAAACTTAAAATTGAATTCCCCATAAAGAGCAAGATTACAACTGGTGTGCTAATTAACGCTCCCACTTGAGCGTTGATTGCGATAGAAGTAAGCTTGTTGCACTTGCCAGGTTGCACTTAGATTATGAGTTGAAAGTAAGCTGTTTTTGCATGTGCTTTAACCCGATGAGGGCAAAAAGCTAAAGTTAGACTACTGCATGCTCATGGAGAAAAATTGATTGTGTATTCTCATGTGTGCTAATATGACATGAAAATATCAATATTTCACATTATAAAGTTCTTCACATAGCAAAAATTTTCTATTTATACATAAATAAATATTTCTACATATATCTGATGTTTCTTTGGCACAATATATATATATATATATATATATATATATATATATATATATATATATATATATACACAGTGGGGCAAAAAAGTATTTAGTCATCCACCAATTGTGCAAGTTCTCCCACTTAAGAAGATCAGAGAGGCCTGTAATTTTCATCATAGGTATACCTCAACTATGAGAGACAAAATGTGGAAACAAATCCAGACAGACAATCACATTGTCTGATTTGGAAAGAATATATTTGCAAATTATGGTGGAAAATAAGTATTTGGTCAATATCAAAAGTTCATCTCAATACTTTGTTATATATCCTTTGTTGGCAATGACAGAGGTCAAACGTTTTCTTTAAGTCTTCACAAGGTTGTCACACACTGTTAGTGGTATGTTGGCCCATTCCTGCATGCAGATCTCCTCTAGAGCAGTGATGTTTTGGGGCTGTCCCTGGGTAACACGGACCTTCAACTCCCTCCAAAGGTTTTCTATGGGTTTTAGATCTGGAGACTGGCTAGGCCACTCCAGGACCTTGAAATGCTTCTTTCAAGCAGTGGTTTGGGATCATTGTCATGCTGAAAGACCCAGCCACGTTTCATCTTCAATGCCCTTGCTGATGGAAGGAGGTTTGCACTCAAAATCTCACAATATATGGCCCCATTCATTCTTTCATGTACACGGATCTGTCGTCCTGAGCAATGGCCTGCAGTTCAGTAATATTCTTGGGTTTGAGTGCTGCAACTAATACAACCAAAGGTTTTCAATGAGATGCAAGTCAGGTGACTGTGATGGCTGCTGTTGAACCTTCCAGGACTTCTTCTTCAACTAAACCTTGGTAGAGTTTGACTTATGCTTAGGATTATTGTCTTGTTGAAAGGTCCAATGACGCCCAAACTTCAGGTTCCTCACAGACGGCATGACGTTTTTTCCTAGGATTTCCTGATACTTCAGTTAATTCATCTTGCCTTCCACACGCTACAGGTTTCCAGTGCCAGAGGATGCAAAGCAGCCCCAGAGCATCACCGAGCCACCACCATGCTTAACTGTAGGCAGAGTGTTAATTTCAGAGTAGGCTTCATTCTTCTTCCTCCAGACATACTGTTATCCATCAGGCTGAAAGTTCCAGTTTTGTTTCGTCGCTCCACAGAACAGAATCCCAAAACCTCTGTGGCATATTTTTATGATTTTGAGCATAATGGAGCTGACTTTTCTTGTGCTTTTTGGTCAGTAGTGGTGTACATCTTGGAGTTCTGTCATGGAAACCTTCTGCGCAACTTACTGTGCAAACTGAAACCTTAGTGCCTGTTGCCACCAAGTCTTGCTGAGGGTCTTTTGCAGGTACTCAAGGTTTTTTCGCAACTTGCCTTCTCAGAAATCTGGTTGCAGCCGTTGATAGCTTCCTTCTTCTTCCCCTCCAGGTAGTGTAACCGCTGTTCCTTTAACTTTGAACTTGCAATCTATGCTTCTCTAATTTGCAACAGCAAAGAAAGTAAGATAAGGTTTATCAGGGGGGTGCCGTCGGTCTGCAAAAATATTGTATATTTAACAAATATGTTTAAAACTTTTCCTTGCAGAGCGTGTGTCTAATGCTGTTAATGATTTGAAATGCATAAAAAATTTACTTTAATAATCCTTTAGCAAAAGGCTTCACATGAGATATTTTAAACATATTGGTTGGAATATCATTTTCTTGTGTGGGACATTAAACACAAATTGTAAAATGCATGATAATGTACCTTCATATCTGAAATTTTCAATGAATAATGCAGATTTATTTTGTCATATGAGTATATTGTTTTACGATTTGCCTATTTACTGATTTCTTTGTTCCCCGGAAAAAAATTACCCTTTCTAACAATCACAAACTAATACACATATACAGGATTTGAGCATGAATTCTTGTTTGCACATGTGCAGTTAAAGAGACACTGTACCCAAAAATTTTCTTTCGTGATTCAGATAGAGCATGCAATTTTAAGCAACTTTCTAATTTACTCCTATTATCAAATGTTCTTTATTCTCTTGGTATCTTTATTGGAAATGCAAAAATGTAAGTTTAGATGCCGGTCCATTTTTTGTGAACAACCTAGGTTGTCCTTGCTGATTGGTGGATAAATTCATCCACCAATCAAAAACTGCTGTCCAGAGTGCTGATACAAGAAAAAAAGCTTAGATGCCTTATTTTTCATATAAAGATAGCAAGAGAACGAAGAAAAATTGATAATAGGAGTAAATTAGAAAGTTGCTTAAAATTGCATGCTCTATCTGAATCACAAAAGATTTTTTTGGGGTACAGTGTCCCTTTAAAGAAAGAGACTAGGGAATCCCTGCCCTGTCCTCTTTCCTTAAAGGAACATGAAACCCAAAATGTTTATTTTATGATTAAGACAGAACATACAATTTTAAACAACTTTCCAATTTACTTCTATTATTGAATTTGCTTAATTCTTTTGGTATCCTTTGTTGAAGGAGCAGCAATGCACTACTATGAGATAACTGAACACATCAGGTGAGCCAATGACAAGAGGCATATATGTACAGCCACCGGTCAGAAGCTAGCCCCAACAGTCCATTGCTACTCCTGATGCCTACCCGAGTATGCTTTTGAACATAGAATACAATTAGAACAAAGCAATTTATATAAGAAAGTTGTTTAAAACTGCATTTTCTATCCAAGTCATGAAAGTTTCATTTTGATTTTCCTTTTCCTTTAAATTATTCTTAATTAGTTATTTGCAACAGACAACTAAATATGAATATATTTTTACATTTACACAATAAGATTTGCACCTAAACTACCTAGTATGCCCACTGTTATTGTATAGAATGTTTTTTTCTGTCTTGTTTGTTTATACAAAACTGATAATCCACAATAAAGGGCCCAATGCTGTAAACTTGGCATAATATCGTTATGTTATAAAGGTATCCACATAGATTACAGGTGAAGTGTTCTAAAGGGAAGAAATCCCTATTAGAAGGCAGCCAAAAGGTGTTTTATTACACTTCACTGAGTGAGGAGATGGTTCTAGGGTATAATATAAATGATCCGTTTAGACAAAACAATTTACATGTGTGAACCAAAACTGAACCTCTTTTGATACAACATAATAGTGAAACTTGTACATGAATAATAAACTTATAAAAGCTGGGGGTTGTGGGTACATTGTGCATGAGTATATACATGTATTATACTGTAAAATAGTATGGGCTAAATTACAAGTAGAGCGGTACTTAGCATTCTTGCTCGAGTGTAAACTTTTGTAGAAGCAATCTTTTTGAACGCTTTTGGTAGTGCGCATATTACAAGTTGAAACTAAAAAGTTTGTGCATCAGAGAAACCCGACGCACACTAATTTCAGGACTTCTAATATCGCAACCGCACTAACGCATTCACCCCATAGACTTCAATATATATCTTCAATATCTTTAATATGTAAAATAATATCCATCAATATAGCTTTACCAGGGATATAGAGTTACTTTGTATTGATCAGTAAGTGACTAATCATTCGAGACGCTTGTGAAAACAGAATTTATGCTTACCTGATAAATTACTTTCTCCAACGGTGTGTCCGGTCCACGGCGTCATCCATTACTTGTGGGAAATATTCTCCCCCACAGGGAAAGGCAAGGAGAGCACACAGCAAGAGCTGTCCATATAGCTCCCCCTCTGGCTCCGCCCCCCAGTCATTCGACTGACGGTTAGGAGAAAAAGGAGAAACTATAGGGTGCTGTGGTGACTGTAGTGTATAAAGAAAAACATTTTCAACCTGATTAGGAAACCAGGGCGGGCTGTGGACCGGACACAACGTTGGAGAAAGTAATTTATCAGGTAAGCATAAATTCTGTTTTCTCCAACATTGGTGTGTCCGGTCCACGGCGTCATCCATTACTTGTGGGAACCAATACCAAAGCTTTAGGACACGGATGAAGGGAGGGAGCAAATCAGGTTACCTAAATGGAAGGCACCACGGCTTGTAAAACCTTTCTCCCAAAAATAGCCTCCGAAGAAGCATAAGTATCAAATTTGTAGAATTTGGCAAAAGTGTGCAGAGAGGACCAAGTCGCTGCCTTACATATCTGATCAACAGAAGCCTCGTTCTTGTAGGCCCAAGTGGAAGCCACAGCCCTAGTAAAGTGAGCTGTGATTCGGTCAGGAGGTTGCCGTCCGGCAGTCTCATAAGCCAATCGGATAATGCTTTTCAGCCAGAAAGAGAGAGGTAGCAGTAGCTTTTTGACCTCTCCTCTTACCAGAGTAAACGACAAACAAAGATGAGGTTTGTCTAAAATCTTTTGTTGCTTCTAAGTAGAACTTTAAAGCACGAACAACATCTAAATTGTGTAATAAACGTTCCTTCTTTGAAACTGGATTCGGACACAGAGAAGGAACAACTATTTCCTGGTTAATATTCTTGTTGGAAACAACTTTTGGAAGAAAACCAGGCTTAGTACGCAAAACAACCTTATCTGAATGGAAAACCAGATAGGGTGGATTACATTGCAAAGCAGATAATTCAGAAACTCTTCTAGCAGAAGAAATAGCAACCAAAAACAGAACTTTCCAAGATAATAACTTAATATCTATGGAATGTAAAGGTTCAAACGGAACCCCTTGAAGAACTGAAAGAACTAAATTTAGACTCCAAGGAGGAGTCATGGGTCTGTAAACAGGCTTGATTCTAACCAAAGCCTGAAAAAAGCTTGTACATCTGGCACAGCTGCCAGTCGTTTGTGTAACAAGACAGATAAAGCAGAAATCTGTCCTTTTAGAGAACTAGCTGACAACCCTTTATCCAAACCTTCTTGGAGAAAGGAGAGAATCTTTGGAATTTTAATCTTACTCCAGGAGAATCCCTTGGATTCACACCAGCAGATATATTTTTTCCATATTTTATGGTAAATCTTTCTAGTCATAGGTTTTCTGGCTTGGACCAGAGTATCTATCACAGAATTCGAAAACCCACGCTTAGATAAAATCAAGCGTTCAATTTCCAAGCAGTCAGCTGCAGAGAAACTAGATTTGGATGTTCGAATGGACCTTGTACTAGAAGATCCTGTCTCAAAGGTAGCTTCCATGGTGGAGCCGATGACATATTCACCAGGTCTGCATACCAAGTCCTGCGTGGCCACGCAGGAGCTATCAGAATCACTGAGGCCTTCTCCTGTTTGATCCTGGCTATGAGCCTGGGAAGGAGAGGAAACGGTGGAAACACATACGCTAGGTTGAACGACCAAGGCGCCACTAATGCATCCACTAGAGTGGCCTTGGGATCCCTGGATCTGGACCCGTAGCAAGGAATCTTGAAGTTCTGACGGGACGCCATTAGATCCATGTCTGGAATGGCCCATAATTGGGTTAACTGAGCAAAGACCTCCGGGTGGAGTTCCCACTCCCCCGGATGGAAAGTCTGACGACTCAAATAGTCCGCCTCCCAGTTGTCTACTCCTGGGATGTGAATAGCAGATAGATGGCAGGAGTGATTCTCTGCCCATTGGATAATCTTGGTTACTTCCTTCATCGCTAGGGAACTCTTTGTTCCCCCCTGATGATTGATGTAAGCAACAGTCGTTATGTTGTCCAACTGATATCTTATGAACCTGGCTTCCGCTAGCTGAGGCCAAGCCAGGAGCGCATAGAATATTGCTCTTAGTTCCAAAATGTTTATCGGGAGAAGCGACTCTTCCCGAGACCATAGGCCCTGAGCTTTCAGGGAGTCCCAGACCGCGCCCCACCCCAAGAGGCTGGCGTCGGTCGTGACGATGACCCACTCCGGTCTGCGGAAACTCATTCCCTGAGACAGGTGATCCTGGGTCAACCACCAGAGAAGTGAGTCCCTGGTTACCTGGTCTACTTGAATTTGGGGAGACAAGTCTGTAAAGTCCCCATTCCACTGATTGAGCATGCACAGCTGTAATGGTCTTAGATGAATTCGAGCAAAAGGAACCACGTCCATTGCTGCGACCATTAGTCCTATTACTTCCATGCACTGAGCTATGGAGGGTTGAGGAATAGAATGAAGAACTCGACAAGCGTTTAGAAGCTTTAGCTTTCTGACTTCTGTCAGGAAGATCTTCATTTCCCCAGAATCTATTATTGTTCCCAGAAAAGGAACCCTTGTGGACGGTGACAGTGAACTCTTTTCTATGTTCACCTTCCACCCGTGAGATCTGAGAAAAGCCAACACAATGTCTGTGTGGGCCCTTGCTTTGGAAAGAGACGACGCTTGGATTAGGATGTCGTCTAGATAAGGTGCTACAGCGATGCCCCTCGGCCTTAGGACCGCTAGAAGGGACCCTAGCACCTTTGTGAAAATTCTGGGAGCGGTGGCTAAACCGAATGGAAGAGCCACGAACTGGTAATGTTTGTCCAGAAAGGCGAACCTCAGGAACTGATGATGAGTTTTGTGGATTGGAATATGCAGATACGCATCCTTTAGATCCAAGGTAGTCAAATATTGACCCTGCTGGATTGTCGGCAAGATTGTCCGAATGGTTTCCATTTGAAGGATGGAACACTGAGGAACTTGTTTAATATCTTTAAATCCGGAATTGGCCTGAAAGTTCCCTCTTTTTTGGGAACCACAAACAGGTTTGAGTAAAAACCTAGACCTTGTTCCCCGGAGGGGACTGGGTTTATCACTCCCATCTTTGATAGGTCTCTTACACAATGTAAGAATGCCTGTTTCTTTATCTGGTCTGCAGATAAGCGAGACAGGTGGAACCTTCCCCTTGGAGGAAGACCCTTGAACTCTAGCAGGTATCCCTTGGAGACTATTTCTAGTGCCCAGGGATCCGGAACATCTCTTGCCCAAGCCTGAGCGAAGAGAGATAGTCTGCCCCCTACCAGATCCGGTCCCGGATCGGGGCTACCCCTTCATGCTGTCTTGGTAGCAGCAGCAGGTTTCTTGGTCTGTTTACCCTTATTCCAGCCTTGCATGGGCTTCCAAGCGGGTTTGGGCTGGGCCGCATTACCTTCTTGTCTAGCGGCAGTGGAGTTATTAGCCGGTCCGTTCCTGAAATTGCGAAAGGAACGAAAATTAGACTTGTTCTTAGCCTTAAAAGGCCTATCCTGTGGGAGGGCATGGCCCTTACCCCCAGTGATGTCTGAAATAATTTCCTTCAATTCCGGCCCAAAAAGGGTCTTACCCTTGAAAGGAATATTAAGTAACTTAGTCTTGGACGACACATCTGCCGACCAGGATTTCAGCCAAAGCGCCCTCCGCGCTACTATAGCAAAACCTGAGTTTTTCACCGCCAATTTCGTTATTTGAAAGGCGGCATCCAATACAAAGGAATTAGCTAATTTTAATGAGTGAATTCTGTCCATGACTTCTTCATAGGAAGTCTCTTTCTGGAGCGACCTTTCTAGTTCCTCAAACCAAAAGGACGCTGCTGAAGTGACAGTAATAACACACGTAGCTGGTTGAAGGATGAACCCTTGCTGAACAAAATCTTTTTAAGCAATCCTTCCCATTTTTTATCCATAGGATCTTTGAAAGCGCAGCTGTCCTCTATAGGAATAGTGGTGCGCTTCGCTAGTGTTGAAACAGCTCCCTCAACCTTCGGGACCGTCTGCCATGCGTCCCTTCTAGGGTCTACTATGGGAAACATTTTCTTAAATATAGGAGGTGGGGCAAAGGGTACACCTGGCGTCTCCCACTCCTTTTCCACTATGTTTGCTACCCTTTTGGGTATTGGAAAAGCGTCGTCGTGCACTGGGACCTCTAAAAATTTGTCCAATTTGCACAACTTCTCTGGTACTACCATAGAATCACAGTCATCCAGAGTAGCTAATACCTCCTTTAGCAAAGCACGGAGATGTTCTAGCTTAAACTTAAATGCTACTATATCAGGTTCTGCCTGTTGAGAAATTTTTCCTGAGTCTGAAATTTCACCCTCAGACAGCCCTTCCCTCACAGCCAATTCCGATTGATGTGAGGGTAAAATAGATAAAGCATCATCAGCGTCTGAATGTTCATCCCTTTTATCCCTTTTATCTATATTTAAAGCTGAACAATCACGCTTTCTCTGAAATGCTGGCAGTTTGGATACAAGATTTGCTATAGAATTATCCACTACTGCTGTTAATTGTTGCATAGAAATAAGCACTGGCGCGCTAGGTGTCGCCTGCGCGGGCAAAGCTGGTGTAGACACAGAAGGAGAGGATGTAGAACTATCCCCACTACCTTCATTAGATAAATCATCTTGGGCAACATTATGAAATGTAACAGAGCTGTCCTCATTTTGTTTGGATGCTATGGCACATTTATCACAAACACTCGAAGGGGGAACCACATTTGTCTCTACACACACAGAACATAGGTTATCTGATGGCACAGACATGTTAAACAGATTTAGGCAGGCAAACAATGCAATAAAAACGATTTTAAACAAAAACGTTACTGTCTCTTTAAATAATAAAATGACACACTTTATTTCTGAATGTTCAAAAAACTATGAAGGCAATATCCGATTTTTCTGAAATTTGGACCCCAGTGTCTTAATGCTTAGACAGTATTGCACAGCAAATATGGAGACTCTAGCTCTTAAAACAAGCAAACCGGAGCTAATTGTTGGATTTAACCGTTTTTATACACCACAATCCCTGCTTACAGCATTGCTGCAGCTTTTACCTTTCTTAGGGGTCAATCATCCACAGAAATAAGCCTTCTGGAGTCACTTTCTGAGCCACAGGACCCTCTCACATGGAACTGCATGCACTGCCTTGAAATTAACTGAAGTGCCAAAATGAGGCCTCCTCCCTCAGTACACTAGAGTGAAGGGGCCTTCCTGACTAGATTTAGGTGTCTAAAGCAAGCCAGATCAATAAAAAACGTCCCCAAGTGTATATGAGCTTATAAAACATTTCAATTGCCATCATATTGTAATAAAAAACAATCGATTTGGCCCCTGACAGTGTCTACCAGCATAAAAATCAAAAAGGGGAAGCCTGTTATCTTTTTTGCTGAGGTGAAAGAAAAATGGCTTACCGTTTTCCCTGAGGGGAATAATGACTGTCATTTAGCATTAGCCTGTGTTGTTAGAAGGAGACTAGTCATACCTGAAGCAGATAAGTCTGCAAACTGTTACCCCCAACTGAAGTTCTCTGGTTTCAACAGTCCTGCGTGGTAACAGAAATGGATTTTAGTTACTTGTGCTAAAATCATAGCCCTCTTAAACAGAAATCTTCATCACTTTTCTGTTGTAGAGTAAATAGTACAAGCCAGCACTATTTTAAAATAACAAACTCTTGATAGAAGAATAAAAAACTACAACTAACACCACAAACTCCTCACCATCCCCGTGGAGATGCTACTTGTTCAGAGCGGCAAGGAGAATGACTGGGGGGCAGAGCCAGAGGGGGAGCTATATGGACAGCTCTTGCTGTGTGCTCTCCTTGCCTTTCCCTGTGGGGGAGAATATTTCCCACAAGTAATGGATGACGCCGTGGACCGGACACACCAATGTTGGAGAAATATGCCATATTCATTTGGATGTTCCGATTAATCACTAGCAGGGATCTCTATTCTAGGCTGTTTAGTTTTGTATTGTATTTGTTTTCTTTGCCCTAAAAAAAATTATTAAAGGAGCATACTTGGTGTTATAGTTATAGCGTGTTCTTTGTGAGGATATATATATATATATATATATATATATATATATATGTGTGTGTGTGTGTGTGTGTATGTGTACGTATGTATTTATATGTGTATCTATGTATTTACAAATATATAAACATATAAACACATAAGTAGTCATATTTATGCAATATTCATATTTAATAAAGGTTTTAACTATGTATTTACTGTAAATATTTCACATTCCAATGTTCTGCACATAGCAGAATGTGTTCTATATATTTCTAAATAGATATTCCTATATATATCTGTATACATCTATATAATTATATATATATATATATATATATATATATATATATATATATATATATATATATATATATATATTTATAGGTATAGATATATATTGTACCAAAAATCAGATATATGTACAAATATGAATAAATAGAACATATACTGTTATTTGCAGAACATTGAAATGTGAAATATTCCTATTTTCATGTTGGGTTAGTGCAAATGAGAATATGTGATTATGATTGCACAAGAGTGGGTGTTGTTTTCCACTTTTTTTTTTGTTCATTGACTTCTATGGGGGAATATGTGAACACGCATTCAATATTCAAAGTTTGGATTTTTGCTCTTGTCCACTTACCCCAAAAGCAAAAACAGTTTTTTTTTCAACTTTCAAATCTTACTTCTAGCGTAATAAACGCTCAAGTGTAGGCGTTAATTTGCACTCCACTCGTAATCTGGCCCTTTGTTAGCTTTGAAACTGAAAGAGATGACAAGATACTTCACAGGAGCAGTGGCGGTTCTATGCTTGTGTAGCCACCCCCTTCAGCTCCACAAGGCCCCATATATTAAGTGCGCTGTTTATTTGCCCCCCCCCCCCAAAAAAAACATTATGTTTTAGAACTGCCACTGCAAGCTTTATAAGTTCCACACCACATGCTGGGCCAAGGTTAAAAAGCCCAACCATACACATAAAGTGCTCAAAGCCAGCCCCACGAGACACCTTTTGTTCTATTTAGAAAGGACAATCACAAACGAATATATATAAACCATTTTGCAATCCTTTCCTTAGTGTTGCTGCTTTAATGACATTTTTAGCAGTTCTTGTTTGATATGTGTGAAATCATGTATTAGGCATTTATATATATTAATGTCAGGAACAGCCACTAAAAAATTACTAGAAAAGATAGGCGATGCTCACTGAATTTGAACATGATCTCACCTTTACAACTAGGCCACCAGCAACTTCAAGAGTGTCTGTGAATCTAGGCCAATGACATACAAGTATCTTTAGAATCTATGTACTGATACATGTTTAGATGATCAAATTCACCAGAAGAAGAGAGTAAAACTTTTTTACACTTATATAATGTGTGTGTATTATTTATCTTGAATCCAAACAGAACAAAAATGTATATTGACTATTAGTGTGTGTAACAAACTGTGGATATGTGTCACCTGTGTTATTTCCACAAAACAATTAAAAGCTGACTCAGACTGACTAAGTCAGGCAGAATGTATCTAAATGTCAATAAACCTACTTGTTACCATGGAAACAATCTTGAGACACAGCCAAATTAAGCTTTCTTTGAACGAGGGGTGACTGTCAAGCATGTGTGACCCTGTACTATTCTTACATTATTTATGCATATGTGTCCGTAGCAGGGCAGTACTACCATTGGAGTAAAAGCTGAAGGGCCCATAGCATCCTGTCTATACATAGCAAAGTGCAGAATGTTTACAGTCCTAATGCAGGGGAGCCTTTTATTAGTGCAGGTTGCAGGTCCATCACTTCAAACTCATTATACAGAGCAGTGTGTATATTATTACTATTGCTTGTTACCTTTGGGGGCCCAAAACAATGTTTTTGCATCAGGTGCCCATGTTGAGTAGGTCTGCTACTGGTCTGCTTTAGTAGTGTTTCTGTTTTTCAATCTAAACAATATCTCTGATAGTCTGATTGTTTTCTTACTTGATACAACCATACTTGAATTTGCACAAAAAGTATTAATCTTAATTAAAGCACACTCATTGCATATAAGTCATTTGGGTATAATCTAACCCTTTGTAAGACAAACGTCAAGTTTATTATTTTCCTTATTGTAAAATGAGTTTCCTTCCCTTTGCTAATGGTCTGAACAGGGGCGTTCCCTGGGATTAGATTACATTTCTCTGGCAGGACTGAAAACAAAAAAATTTAAAAATACTAAAGAAGTAAAAAACAAAAATATTGTGAAAATATTATAGAACAAAACGAGAGAGGGTAAGTATACAGCACATGATTCAAAATCAGTGGGTAGTGTCAGAACCTGCTAGGTTTATCACAAAAAAGGATCCTGAGCTAGCCAGGAGTAGTTAGGAACTAGAAGATGACCATAAGCAGCAGAAAAAAAAAGTGTAAAACGCCAGGCCAGGGATCAAATCAGTTTGAGCTGCAGAGGTACCAGTGGAAATGACAAAAGCAGAGTCAACATAACAAGCCGGGGTCAAGAGTCCATATGAGCAGACATGGTACCGAATCAGGAAATTACAGATAACAAGAGTCCAAGCCAAAGGTCAAACCAGGAACATGGTTCAGGCAGAAAAGTAGTCAAAGGGAATCCAGAGTTAAGCAATGGAAAGCCAGACTAATCACTAGGGATGGGCGAATGTGCTTATATTCAAATTCGAATGTTAGAACGAATGTTATTGTAGAAATTCGATTTACATAATAGAATGTTGAAAGAATATTCTTAAAAATTCGATTTTCTAATGTTATTTACAGTTTTCTAATGTCACCTTTGAATGTCACTTTCAAATTCGAATATTACATTTATAAAACACAATTGTAGACTAGAAACACTATTTCGAATGTCACATTTGAATCAAATATCATATTCGAATATCACATTCGAATTTGAATATTACATTTATAAAACACAGTATTAGACTAGAAATACTATTTCAAATTCGAATGTCACATTCGAATCGAATGTCACATTCGAATCGAATATCACATTCGAATCGAATATCACATTTATTAAACACAGTTAAAACTAGAAATACTATTTTGAATTCAAATGTCACATTCGAATTCGAATGTCACATTCAAATTTGAATATTACATTTAAAAAACACAGCATTAGACTAGAAATACTATTTCGAATTCGAATGTGACATTCGAATTCGAATGTCACATTCAAATTCGAATATTACATTTAAAACAGTATTAGACTAGAAATACTATTTCAAATTCGAATGTGACATTCGAATGTAGCATTCAAATTCGAATATTACATTTATTAAACACAGTTGCAGACTAGAAATACTATTTCAAATTTGAATGTCACATTCAAATTCGAATATTACATTTCAAAATTGAATGAATACATAGCTAAACATTCTATTATTCGAACGAATATTTTCAATTTTTTTTTAAAAAATTCAAAAATAGAATGTTAGAATGTTATATAAACATTCGAAATTTGATTTGAACGAACGAATGTATCAAAATTCATTTTAAATTTCAAATTTTTAGAAACATTCACCCATCCCTACTAATCACACCATATTTTGACTATTAACAGGAAAGGACTGGCAGGATTCTGAACTTGATAGGCAATGACCCACATCTGCAGGAAGGTAGAGACAAAGAGCAATCAAAAACATGATACAGTTATCAAGAATTAGCTTGTAGTCCACCTGTGGCAAGGCAAGAAAAGTTACTATCCAGCAACAATCCAGGACCCTGGTTTGACTTCAGAGAATGCCAGGTAGTGAGAGTTTAAGAAATTATTGTTAGCAAAAAAAGGGACACAGAAAGGGGAGGCTAAAGATAGATGGTGAGCCAATGACAATCGGTATATTTATGCAGCCACCAATGAGCAGCTAGAACCTAAGTTCTTTGCTGCTCCTGAGCTTTCCTAGATAACCTTTCAGCAAAGTATAACAAAAGAAGGAAGCAAAATAAATAATTGAAGTACATTGGAAAGTTGTTTAAAAATGTATTCTCTATCTGAATCATGAAAAATACATTTTGGGTAACATGTCCCCTTAAGCATGTCCCAGGCATTGTTGAATTCCTTTACAGTCTTTGTGTTTACCACCTCATGTAACTGCAGCACATCTCACTCAGATGTTTGCACTTCTTGACTCTCTAGCATAGAACGGGGAAATAGGGGAAGTGTCTGTATCTAGCATACATTGTACAGTTACTACAGAAGCAGGGTGAAGACAAACTTCATGCAATGAACAGCTAAGTGAACAGTGCCCCTAGAGGCGAGTGTCCGCATATACTACAAACATGAAGATCAGATGGGAGAGTCTCAGAGTTACCACCCAGATGGCATTTGTAATCTATTAATGACACGGACGTACCCTGTAGTCAAGTGTTCGTAAGGGGCTTTCAGCCCTGTAAAAGCATGGGCCTCACTGCTCCAGGAAGCATTCAGAAATAACGTGGTCTTTACACTTTTGGTGGGAGCCACGCTATTTAACTCCCCTAGAGTGAAAACAGCTTCCGGCACACAGGGCATGTCGGCTGTTGTTAAAGGGACCCCAAACACCTTACCATACTTAAAATAAGAAGTTTCTTTGATATAATTAAGCACCACAAACCTCCATTCACAGTAAACAATGTGCTTCTGACCTGATATAGAAGAATCCCAGCACATAGAAGTTGCAGGTGAAACTGTTGCCTATGCAATCTATTTGGAGCTGCCATGTTGTATCGTAGGTTATACCCTGAATGTCGTTCAAGCGGTGCGTTCAACAATGAGCTAATCAAAGCATGCACAGAAGAAGCGCATATAGTAGAGGTCATCCTTATTCTTGCAGACAAGCTCGTCCATAGTGTTGACTTATCCGCAGCTTTGAGAGATGAGAGGTGCAGCACAAAGTGACAAGGAGAGTGAAAAGAGCAGCAAGTTGTTGGACAAATCATCAAAAAAAATGACATGAGGTATTTATATAATTAATAACTAAAATGATGTTTTGGTCTGTTCCTTTATGTGCCTTTATTATTTCAAGTGCAAATTATTTTTGGATGAAGCTTGTATGTGTGTGTATGCAAAGCACGGCCCCTGGAGTTAGTTATGCAGCAATAAGATCTGTCAGGATAGTAGCACAGTCCTTCTTAGATCATCCTCAAAGTGTCACTGCTTACCGTTAGTGAGGGTAACGATGACCTGACATCCGAGAATATGTCCATCCCTCTTGTCTCACAGAAGGGAAATACCAAGTTTTACAGTTGAAAATTAAAAAAAAATATTTTTTAAAGCAGCTAAAGGGACAGTCTAGTCAACATTACATTTTCATTATTCAGGGCATGTAATTTTAAACAACTTTCCATTTTACCCTTATTATCAAATTTGCTTTGTTCTCTTGGTATTCTTTTTTGAAAGGTAAACCTAGGTAGGCTTACATACTAATTTCTAAGCCCTTGAAGGCCGCCTCTTATCTCAGTGCACTTTGACAGTTTTTCACAGCTAGACACTGTTAGTTCACATGTGCCATATTGATAACATTGTGCTCACTCCCATGGAGTCATTTATGAGTCAGCACCAGGGTGGCCACTAAATATTTTGCGGCCCATTACTAAACCTGTGGGTGTGGCCCCAAGCCACATAGCATGGATACTGAGTGCAGTTTTGTGTCTATATACACACAACCCCAATTCTGAAATATTTGGGACGGTATGGAAAATGCAAAAAAAAAAAAAATAGAAAAAAAATAAAGAGTAATTTGAAAATTCTGTTCACCCTGTACTATATTGAAAACACATTATTAACACATTATTGTGAATTGAATGTATTTTTTAAAATATACACTTATTTCATATCTGATGACTACAACACACTCCAAAAAAGTTGGGAAGTCGACCGCTTACCACTGTGTAACATGACCTTTTATTTTAATAACACTTATTAAGCTTTTGGGCACTGAAGACACCAGTTGGTTAAGTTTAGCAAGAGGAATTTCCCCCCATTTATCCATTATGCATGTCTTCAGCTGCACAGCTTTATGGGGCCTTTGTTGCCTTATTTTGCACTTCATAATGCGCCACACATTCTCAATCGGAGACAGGTCAGGACTGCAGGAAGGACATGCTAGCACCTGCACTCTATGCTTATGCAACCATGCACTTGTATTCTGGGCTGAATGTGGTTTGGCATTGTCCTGCTGGAAAATGCCATGATGTCCCTGGAAAAGTCGATGTGTGGATGGCAGCATATGCTGCTCCAAAATGTATACATATCTTTTTGCATTAATGGTGCCCTCACAGATGTGCAAGTTACTCAGGCCATGGGCACTGACACAGCCCCATACCATGACAGACGCTGGCTTTTGGACCTGATGCAGATAACAGTTTGGATGGTTCTTTTCCTCATTAGCCCAGAGAACACAACGGCTGTTTTTTTTCAAAAATTATTTGAAATGTTGACTCATTGGACCACAAAACACAATTCCACTGTGCTACTGTCCATCTCAGAGGAGACCGAGCCCAGAGAAGTTGGCGCGCTTCTGGACAGTGTTGATGTATAACTTCTGCTTTGCATAGTAAAACCTTAACTTGTATCTGTGGATGCAGCAGCGAATGGTGTTGACTGACAAAGGTTTACCAAAGTATTTCTGAGCCCATGTCAGTATATCCATTACAGACTCATGACGGTTTTTGAGACAGTGATGTCTGAGGAATCGGATATCATGCGCATTTAAAAGTGGTTTTCAGTCTTGACCTTTACGCACCAAGATTTGACTGGATTGCTTGACTCTTTTAATTATATTGTGCACTGTAGAAGGTGAAATGCCCAAAACCCTACCGATTTGTCTTTGGGGAATGTTGTTCTGAAAGTGTTGGATTATTTGCTGACACATCTGTTGGCAGATTGGCGAGCCTTGACCCATCCTTGCTCTTGAAGTATTAGGCTTTTTTTTGGAGGCTCCTTATATACTATGATTACATGATTGCCTCACCTGTTTCACATCACCTTCTTATTTCAACTTGTCACATAACTATTAGTTATAAATTGCCCCTGTCCCAAATTTTTTGGAACGTGTTGCAGGCATCAGATTTGAAATGAGTGTATACAGTATTTTCAAAAAAGCATTAGATTCACAAAGTAAAACCTCAAATAATGTGTTAATAATGTGTTTTCAATATAGTACCGGGTGAATTGAATTTTCAAATTACTCTTTTTGTTTGTTTTTTTGCATTTTCCATACTGTACACTTTATAGTTAACTGTTTTTGTTTTATACATTTTTCATTCTTTATCTTTTGTCTCATTTTCACACACACATATACACAATACCACACACAGTGCCATATCACACACATATATACACAATACCACACACAGTGCCATATCACACACATATATACACAATACCACACACAGTGCCATATCACACACATATATACACAATACCACACACAGTGCCATATCACACACATATATACACAATACCACACACAGTGCCATATCACACACAATACCACACGCAGTGCCATATCACACACACATATACACAATACCACACGCAGTGCCATATCACACACATATATACACAATACCACACGCAGTGCCATATCACACACATATATACACAATACCACACGCAGTGCCATATCACACACCACACACATTACCATGCCACACACTACCACCCAAACACAATATCACACATTGCCACACCACACACACAATACCACCCCCCCCACACACAAAAACACACCACACACACAATACCACCCCCCCACACACACACAAAAGCACACCACACACACAATACCACCCCCACACACACAAAAGCACACCACACACACAATACCACCCCCACACACACAAAAGCACACCACACACACAATACCACCCCCACACACAATACCACCCCCACACACAAAAGCACACCAGACACACAATACCACCCCCACACACACAAAAGCACACCAGACACACAATACCACCCCCACACACACAATACCACCCCCACACACAAAATACCACCCCCACACACACAATACCACCCCCACACACACAAAAGCACACCACACACACAATACCACCCCCACACACACAAAAGCACACCACACACACAATACCACCCCCACACACAATACCACACCACACATAATACCACAAAATGCACACAGCACATCCAATACCAGTCCACACACACTGCACACACCATATCATACCACACACACCATACCAAACATAATACCACAACACACACAATACCACAAACAGTAACCCACCCCAACCCAAAATACTAAATCACACTCTGTACACAATGCACACATGATAGTTTTTGCTAATATTCACTGCGTTTTGGCACATTGCACCATGTGACACCTAAAAACAGACATATACAGGCAGCCTCATGCTTTAAAATATATGTTTGTGGGTTAAAAAATTTGGAAGGATAATGCTATTATTATAATGTCAACAGCTGCTGAATCAGATAACAAAAGAGTTACTTTCTGTTCTCAAAATCTCCAAAACCCTTTATCCCAATACTTCTGCTGTTTGATTTTTTTTTTCCTGATGTGATGACCGCTTGGCAGCTTGTGGGGGGATACAGCCCAGACTACCAATCCACCCCCACCCGATTTCAGCTAGTGTTAGATTTTAAGTTTGACAAGTTGT
Source organism: Bombina bombina (assembly GCF_027579735.1). NCBI lineage: Eukaryota > Metazoa > Chordata > Amphibia > Anura > Bombinatoridae > Bombina > Bombina bombina. Next base: position 1,171,678,653 of record NC_069499.1, read on the forward strand.
CCTGCTAAACACAGTGCTTCAAGCAATACTAGTCATTACAAATAGAAAGGGAGAGAATATACAGCACTGAGAGAGAGATATAGTGAAGCAGAGGGGAAGTTTTCGATCAGAACACTGCTACTGTCAGTTTAGAATTTACTGCCCTTACCACACAGCTAGCTTGCCTAGAAGGCTTCAAGCAGCAGCTGTGCCTGTTTGAAACTACTATGGCACATAAGGTGTTACAGCTATGACCCCACATAACTAACCCATCCTCCACCCCAAGCACATAAAAACAGCCAGGTCTCTCCTCTCTCACCTTCTCTATAACATCCCCATATAGTTGTAGGCGGCTGCAACTCCCCGGGATCCTACACTCAATCACACTGACAGCAAGACTCCTCCTGGATGCAACAGAGAGATGTTTTGTGCACAGTGATTTCAGCTGTGGAAGTTCTGATTTACACTTACCTTTACAGCTCCTATGTCATCCTCTGCAGCCTGCACGTCCAGCTTACAGACTGACGTGCAGGTGAAGATTGCTTCATTTCCCAACGACTATTAAACTTACCGCACATTTATTACAAATAAAATAATCAAAAAATATCATTGTTAGCAATAGTACTGGCTCACATACATCTGCTAACTTCCACCATTTACATTTTTTAATACACTTTAGGGAGAACAAGGGTTAGAGCGGTAATGTGGACACCAAGAAAAAAAAAAGTACATTAGCGTTTCTAGGGGTCACTTGGTCCCTGACGCCATTCACCCCTTTCACCCCCTGCTGGAGGCCCTGGTCAGCGATGATTGGATAAAATGCAAGTCTGTCAAAAGAACTGAGATAAGGGGGCAGTATATAGAGGCTTAGATACAAGGTAATGACAGAGGTAAAAGGTGTATTAATGTAACAGTGTTGGTTATGCAAAACAAGGGAATGGGTAATAAAAGGATTATCTATCTTTTTAAACAATAATAATTCTGGAGTAGACCGTCCCTTTAACAATGAAGATTTGTTATTTATACCTGTAGAGACATTATGGATAAGTTTACATAAATTCACTTGAAGAAAGTATTTAAAGAGATGCTAAACCCAATTTAAAGATTCAGAAAGAGCATGCAATTTTTGACAACTTTCTAATTTACTGCTATTATCAATGTTTTCTTTGTTCTCTTGCTATCTTTATTTTATTTAAAAAAAAAGCAGGAATGCAAAGCTTAGGAGCCAGCCCATTTTTTGCTCAGAACCTGGGTTATGCTTGCTTATTAGTTTGCTAAATGTAGCAACCAATAAGCGAGCACTATCCAGGGTGCTGAACCTAAAGTGGACCAGCTCCTAAGCTTTACATTCATGATTTTTAAATAAAGATAGCAAGAGAACAAAGAAAAAATGATAATAGGAATAAATTAGAAAGTTGATTAAAATTGCATGCTCTTTCTGAATCATGAACACAAATTTGGGTTTAGTATCCCTTTAAGCTTTCCTTAAAGGGGTTAAGTTGACACGAAACCCCAAATTTTTCTTTCATAATTCAGATAGAGCATGCAATTTTAAATTACTTCCCAATTTACTTCTACTGTCAAATATACTTTGTGCTTTGGAATCCTTTGTTGAAAGGCATACATAGATAGCAATTCAATACTGGGAGCTAGCTGTTGATTGGGAGCTCACCTGGTGTGTTCAGCTAGCTAGCAGTAGTGCATTTTTGCTCCTTCAACAATGGATACCAAGAGAATGAAGAAAATTTAAAAATAGAAGTAAATTGGAAAGTTGCTTAAAAGAAAAAAAAATTTTTAAGGTTCATTTCAGTTTAGATAATAAATAATATAGAAATAAAGGCTCTTTTTGTTAGAAACTTCTTCTAATTGTGATTTAATCTAAATTCAAATGAATGATTTGATCATGTTTATGTTTCTGTATGCTAATTGGCATGGCTGATATTGTTTTTTAAGAAAGGCGGCAACCCTAGCCTCAGAGGGCAGGATGAGTAATACTTCTAAGGAGAATGATGGGGAGATAATTTAGAAAAAAAATAGTGTAAAGCACAGTTGCTAGTAAGAAACAAACGGCTAGATTACGAGTTTTTGTCGGTAATGGTGTGCGGTGCTTTAACGCTCCTTTTTTTCTTACCGCTCACTTAAGACAACGCTGGTATTACGAGTTTTCTGCAAGCCGGCGTTAGCCTCAGAAAAGTGAGCATTGAGCAAAATTTAGCTCCACATCTCACCTCAATACCAGCGTTGCTTAAGTCAGTGGCAAGCTGGCAAAACGTGCTTGTGCACGATTTTCCCATAGGAAACAATGGGGCTGAGCTGGCTGAAAAAAACCTGCAAAAAAGCAGCGTACGGCTCCTAACGCAGCCCCATTGTTTCCTATGGGGAAATACTTTTTATGTCTGCACCTAACACCCTAACATGAACCCGAGTCAAAACACCCCTAATCTTACACTTATTAACCCCTAATCTGCCGCCTCTGACATCGTCGCCACCTACATTATATTATTAAACCCTAATCTGCCGCTCCGGACACCACCTACATTATCCCTATGAACCCCTAATCTGCTGCCCCCAACATCGCCAAACCCTACATTTTATTTATTAGCCCCTAATCTGCCCCCCCAATGTCGCCACCACTATAATAAATTGATTAACCCCTAAACCTAAGTCTAACCCTAACCCTAACACCCCCCTAACTTAAATATTATTTAAATAAATCTAAATAAATTTACTATAATTAACTAAATTATTCCTATTTAAAACTAAATACTTATCTATAAAATAAACCCTAAAATAGCTACAATATAACTAATAGTTACATTGTAGCCATCTTAGGATTTATATTTAGTTTACAGGCAACTTTGTATTTATTTTAACTAGGTAAAATAGTTATTAAATAGTTATTAACTATTTAATAACTACCTAGTTAACATAAGTACAAATTTACCTGTAAAATAAATCCTAACCTAAATTACAATTAAACCTAACACTACACTATCATTAAATTAATTACCTAAACTAAATACAATTAAATTAAATAAACTAAAGTACAAAAAACAACAAACACTAAATTACAGAAAATAAAAAAAGAATTACAATTTTTTTAAGCTAATTACACTTACTCTAATCCCCTAATAAAATAAAAAAGCCCTCCAAAATAATAAAATTCCCTACCCTATACTAAATTACAAATAGCCCTTAAAAGGGCCTTTTGCGGGGCATTGCCCCAAAGTAATCAGCTCTTTTACCTGTAAAACAAAGACAATACCCCCCAACATTAAAACCCACCACCTATACACCCAACCCTACTCTAAAACCCACCCAATCCCCCCTTAATAAAACCTAACACTACCCCTTTGAAGATCATCCTACCTTGAGATGTCTTCACCCAGCCAGGCACAAGTGGACCTCCAGAGGGGCAGAAGTCTTCATCCGATCCGGCTAGAAGAGGACATCCAGACTGGCACAAGTCTTCATCCAGGCGGCATCTTCTATCTTCTTCCATCCGGAGCGGAGCGGGTCCATCTTGAAGACATCCGAAGCGGAGCATCCTCTTCCTTCTTGATCCGACAACTGAATGAAGGTTCCTTTATGTGACGTCATCCAAGATGGCGTCCCTTCAATTCCGATTGGCTGTCAATCGGAATTAAGGTAGGAAAAATCCTATTGGCTGATGCAAGTTAGAAAGGAAACCCAACACTATCTCAGAGACTAAGAAAATGGCACAATATACACAAACGAAAAAGACCTTCATAATATTTTGCTAAGTATTACACAAAGCTATACTTGGCCCACAAAGTTAATTCAGGGGCAAAAGAAAAGTTCTGGCAAAACATGCTTCTTCCCCAGCTAGATAAAAATCAGTTACAAAGCCTGAATGCTCCGGTCACAGAGATAGAGGTTCAATTTGCCATTAACACAACACCTTTAGGTAAAACCCCAGAACCTGATGGGCTACCAGGGGAATTTTACAAATTGCTTAAACAGGAGGTTAAAGATCCTTTTACCAAATTGTATAATAGTATCCTAGAAGGCGAGGTAACATTGTCCCACAGATTTGCAGAAGCCAATGTGATACTAATACCCAAACCAGACAGGGATCCGCTCCTCACTACATCATATTGACCAATATCCCTCCTTAACTCTGATTATTAATTATTCACCAAAATCTTAACAAATAGACTGGCCACCCTATTACCCCATTTGATAAATAAAGACCAGACTGAGTTTGTAAAAGGGAGATCACAAGTAGCAAATATGAGAAAACTACAGTTTATCATTGTCCACTATTGGAACCTCTCCAAAACAACAGATTTGATTCCTCCAGAAGAAGCTTGTGTATTACTAGTGGACGCTGAGAAGGTGTTTGACAAGATTCTTTAGGACTATTTGCTTACGATATTAATCAAATTTGGCATACAAGGACAATATTTACACGCCATCCAAAATATCTACACTAATCCACAGGCGGCAATAGTAATAAATGGGGTTCCATCTGCTCCATTCACACTCCAGAGAGGTACTGGGCAGGGGTGCCCCCTGTCACTACTGCTCTTTGATCTTGCTATCGAGCTACTGGCACTCAGGCTGCGGAATGAGACAGAGAGGCTCAAGATTGAGGGGCATGTGACTCACTTCTCCCTTTTCGCGGATGATATGATCCTGTATATGCATCGGCCGAGAACAAACATTCCCACACTGATGCAAATCATAACTGATTTTGGCCTAGTATTGGGATATCAAATTAATAGGGAGAAATCAGAACTATTAAGGCTTAATAATCTTGACTCCTCTTAACCATTGCAATTTAATTTTAAAGTGATTACAATCACTTTTAAATATTTAGAGGCCTATTTAACAAAGGCCTGTCAGACCTGATCCGACAGTGCGGATCAGGTCCGACAGACCTCGCTGAATGCGGAAAGCAATACGCTCTCCGTATTCAGCATTGCACCAGCAGCTCTTGTGAGCTGCTGGTGCAATGCCGCCCCCTGCAGACTCATGGCCAATCGGCCGCCAGCAGGGAGGTGTCAATCAACCCACTCGTACTCAATCGGGTTGAATTGTGGTGATCTCTGTCCGCCTCATCAGAGCAGGCGGACAGGTTATGGAGCGGCGGTCTTCTGCTCCATAACTTGCGTTTCTGGCAGAGCTTGATAAATGGGCCTCTTAGGGATTACTCTGAACAAAGATCCTACTCAGTGGTACAACTACCAGGTATTACTTGCAGAGCTAAAAAGAAACATTTCGGCCTGGACTTATCCCTCAATATCTCTATCAGGTAGAGTAGCTTTAATTAAAATAATTTTATTCCGCAAATTGCTATACACTTTTCAAATGCTCCCTGAGATACTACGTAAGAAAGATCTCGTAGCTTTAAACAAACTGATATTAAACTTTATTTGAAACAAGAAAAAACATAGAATTAGCTTACTTAAAATGACAAGTCAAACAGCAAAAGGGGGACTGGCTCTACCCAACTTAAAGTATTACAACTGAACAGCCCTAGCCAAATATGTGATAGATTGGCTTTTAAGCAAAAATCACTTTACAAACCAGGACCTAGAGCAAGGGGAAATTAAACACTGGTCCTTGGCCACGCTTCCACACAGGAGGAAACAATTATTAAAGATTTCCCTCTCCTACATGCCTCACTCAAGGCTTGGTGGAAAATATGCAAACGTTTAAAAATCTCACATAGAAGCAAATTATACCATCCCTTACAAGGGAACCCTAACTTTCAGATAGGATACACAACAAAATCATTTCAACAATGGAAAGAGCTAGGAGTGATGACAGTTTCACAAATCCTATTACCAGATGGTAAGACAATACGTACCTTCAGGGAACTGAAAACACAATACAATCTACCTCGAATACATCACTTTGCCTACCTTCAGACAAAACAGTATGTCAGGAAACTTTTGCAATCTGGCAACATGTCCAAGCTCACAAATGATATATACAAACGTATTTCGCTAGCCAAAAAGCGGGGTAACGTCCATCTCACACACATATAAGCCTATAAGCACAGGCAAATGAACTGACCCTCCAACATTTCAAAACAAATTGGTCCAGACTCCTTAACTATGAGATAACTGAACAACAGTTAATAAAAAGCTTTGAGAAATGCAGAAAAGCAACTTTAGCCACCAATATGTGAGAATCATACTTAAGAATTCTACACAATGCATACATCACACCGAAGGTCTTCCATAAATTAAAACCAGATGTTTCAGGACATTGTCCCAAATGCTCACACCACAATCCGAATATTCTTCATATGCTGCTACAATGTCCTGGCCAAATGAAATTCTGGAACATATCTAAACACTGGTTAAAGAACTTCACCTCAGAGCAGATCAAACTTACCCCAGAGGCACTTATATTCTTAGACATCAAGGTGACATCTAAAATCAACCTCATATTCCTTTATAATGTAGTACTTCAAGCAAGGAAGACCATACTCACACACTGGCTACAAAAATCAAAGCCCACCCTGACACAGTTAAAAGTAGCCTTGGTAAAACAAATGGCACTAGAACAAGCAGACACTGAAGGAGACATATCACACAAAATTTGTGGGTTTATGACAAAATGGGAACTCCTAATACTCAGTTTGCCTTTGGCTCAACAAACACACATACTCTACCCATTTAGGAATTAAGACTTTATTCTCAATGCCCAACTGAGGGGAGAATGGCTCTTGGACGTCTCTAATCCTACAGGAAAAATCAGAATTAATACTTAGATCCCCTAGTTCGTGATGGGAGTGGTACCGTGGTTGAGGAGAAGTAATGAAACTTTGATGTTATAAGTTCAATTTGTATAAATTAATATCAGAGGAGGTATAACATAGGTATGTAATAATTGCTGTTGTGAATCTATATGTTACTCAGAATTCAGGACTTTGAGAAGGTCATGGAAGAAGAAACATGTTGTACAAGGCTTTTTATTTAAGTCATCACCTATTGTCAAGACGACTTTGCCCAAACACTCTATGAAAGTGCGACCAAAGATGGGCATTAAATCAATAGATTGCATTTCTGTGCTGGGACAATTTAGAATAAATTAGTTTAGGATACTGTATTTGTATTTGTTTAAAAGAAAATGTTTATAGTCTAGCAGCATTACCATAGAATCAACCTGAAGCATAAAGGGAGCCAAGGCTACTAGTAATATCTTCATGAAATTGAGCATTTTATCGAAGTATATTTGATTGCATCAGTATAAATAAAAAGCTTGTTTGTATCCCTAAAAATGTGCCCTGCAAGGCACAGAAATGTAAATTTAATGTCATTATATATACTGTTGGACGAATATATATGTAAGGTTACAGTCTGGGATGCGTCTAATAACAATTTAACAGATTAAGGCATCATGTTAACTTGAATAAATTCATCTCTTCCTTAATATAAATTGTTGATATGTGTCACAGGAACAACCTTGCAAATAGGTTATTCTCCTGGTTGATTCTGTGACTTAATATGGCCTTACTATTATCGGCTGTATTCAGATTTATTGCAGAGTACAGTTAGACAATTGTAGGCATAGAAATAACATAAGTTCGTACCTTGTCGCTCCAAGATTAAATAGTAGTTACCGGAGTTTGTGTTGAGGGATAACACTCTTAACGGAGCTTGTCAGCATTCACCCGGCATCAGCTACTGAGACACGCTGGAGACTGAGGCGGCGGTAGCTGATGACGTCACCGCAGCTCTCGTAACAGAATGAAATGCCGAGAGAGGGGATCAGAGGAACTTCGCTGTCTTGGAAACTGGAGACGACTGGAACAAGTTTCAGGTTAGAGCTGCAGAAGCAGAAGTTACTTCTTAGGCAAGGCTAGTCTAGTGTTGCTGCAGGGAACAACTTCAATAATCCAGCAACAGGAATAGGCAGGCTGTGAGTCTTATAGGGAGGAAGAGGAGGATCCTTAAAGACACAGTGTAAAGTAAGTGAAATTCCTTACAACCACTGATAATGTGGTTCCCAAATAAATTTGTCAAAGATTTGTAAAAGATGCTTAGTGTCCCAAAGGTATCTATTTAGTGTTCAGACTAACGGTTTTAAGATGCTGTCTAGCCATGCAGAAAGTGGCTCACATAGTGAGCCAATGCCTGACACTATCAGCCTACCTTTAAAGGGACCTATGTACTTTAGACAAAATATGGAAAATTGGGGTAATCAGCTGTTGGACAAATACATAATCAAAAGTGTCCTGATCTATATGTCCCCTGTACAAGCAATCGACTCATAGTGATCTAAGCTCTTTCTTGAACAGACCAATTGGATCATTTGTCAAGATTATGTAATCAATCTCTTTTATTCAACTGTCATAAGATTTCCCCAATATATGAGACCCTGTCCCACACCACCACACTGCCGTCCTTATCAGCTGCCTTAATCACCAAATTTGTTTTGTTTTTTAAGGATTCTAGGGCTGCCCTCTCATCTTTTGTCAAATTTGAAAAAGTCTTTTTGGGGGTCTTTGATAAATTCCCAAGACCTGCTTCTATACATTTTTGGAAACTTACTAGGATATCATTCATAGATTGTAGCGGATAGAATACAGATCTGAGTTTAAACCCTGTATGTGAGTTTATGGCCCCAGACTCTGTGTTACTTTGCCAGCTTAATTGTACCAAATTATGGATGTCTAGCAAATCAAAAAAATTCAATTGTGGGGGGCGGAGCTAACCGCCGAGCAAGATAGCAGCATTAGTGAGGAGCTCCTACAAACCCTGTAATATAAAGTTTATATAACTGCTCAAACCTCACCAAACTCTATACTAAACTCACTCCTGGTATAGTCTGAGACGAGTGAGCATTCTCTGAAGTGTGCTAGACTTTGAACTTTGGCACTTTTGGCCCACACTGAAGCTGAGAAGCCGGAGGTCAGCCATCTTATAGCGGAGCCCTTTCCGCTACCTAATCGCCTCCACAGCCGCAACCTCAGAGGGTCGGGGCTCCGCTCTGAGGTGCCCGTGAATTCCTGAAGCGGTGACTAGGATCCGGATTCTGCCGTAGCATACGGCGTCTACTACCGCTCCATAAGAAGCGTGTCAGCGGTGACAAGGAGTTCCGGCAGGCCGTTCAAAGGCCTGTAGAAAAGCCTGCGCGCCACATGGATCTGGGTGCCCTAACCACCGGGACCGGACGACAAAGATCTCTACACCCCCGCTGGAACTAGAAGAGACCTGCATCCCCCATCACTGCTGCCCGGAGGGTCGGGGCTCCGCTCCGGTGCAGCAGCACGCAACCGGCCACATTCTGCTGCGGGCTATCCGAGGGACCGCTCACCTTGGGTATTATCCTCTTACACCGGATCTGTGTGGGTGTCGCTGCCCACTGGTCAAGGAAGCTGCCCTGGACAAGAGGGTGAGAAGCGTCTTGGAATCTCTGAGTGCGCCACACTTGTAGTGGCACGAAAACATGCCATTTTGCTTTCCCTGAGATATTCAGCAGCAGAGAGTCGCATCATCTGGGCAGCAAGGGTAAGACCTAACTTCTCAATACAAAGTAAAGTAAATGCATGCCCTTGACCGGTACTATTGCACGCCTCCCCTTTGATATGACATACAGTTTCCAGGGGCACTAGCTCAGAAACCTCACCTTAGTCTGCAGTAGAGAGACACTCTAGAGGCCTTGTATGCTTAGTCCTTGTGCACAACAGCGAGTGGCATTAAAATATTCCTGTTCTGGTACCTCTCCCCAAGGCAGCTCCTCAAACATATTGACTGAACAAAGTAAAGAGGACACAAAGTAAAAAACCCAAAAGAAAAGAAAAAGTTAACAGAGAGATCAACACCTGCAGGGGGCCAGGAACACTCGCCTGTTCATTATTATATCAGCGATTCTATGTTCACCTTAGACCCCTTAGGGACATTTTCACCCTACCTACCTTGATATTGTTTGTGGTCCTGAGAGCATTACCTGATAGTGCGGGTGGTGAGAGGCTCCCCAGTGTACCAACCAGGCGAGGGTTTCTTTATTTCCATATATCCCCCCATTGGTAACTCTCAGGGACATCACCTGTCACTTTTGCTTATATTACTACACCCTGTGGTGCTGTCCTCTTTAAGTGGATACGTACATGCAGCATAACCTCAGTTAGACTGCGGACATTACACTGTCACAACAACCTGCATTACTACTGTGTGAAGTTATAGCTGCTGCGTCAGCCTATGTGACTTTGGGCTCTCAGCCCAAAGTGGAGTGTAATTTAATTACAATATCTGCCTAACGTTTACCTTTATCTACAGGTTCTCCCTACTATAACAATTTCACTATCTGCAATTTGCAGGTTGGACACCTAAAAGTCAGCATCTGATCTTATGTACTAGATTCAAAGTGAAGTAATATTCTTGTATACTTTGTGCTCACTAATATCCACTTCTCTCCCTACAGCACTGTACCCCAAGATCTTTCCAAACTTGTAATTGTTGTACAGACGAATACTATTGGGTTACACTCTTAAGTTGCAATGCTCACTGTGTAAACTAATCTTGACCTTTCCTCTGCAGGTTTTTTGGTATAACGGTCTGTCTATACATAAATTAAAAGTGCAACTGAGCTACCCAATTTTTAGGATATCACAGTGACACATACTCTTGGATACGCTGTCACCCAGCAGATACTACAGACCAGAACCTAATCCCTCTGATAATCTTTGACACCTTCTCCATCCATTTCCTGCTGTACGAAGATACAGCAGGTCATATCCTCTTTCCTTTTCCCATCCTGGCCAAGTGAGGGCAAATCCCCTGGAGAGGGTGTTTATTGAGAATCTCACCTTACCCACCCTCGGGGAAGCCTGACCAAGATTTGATACTACCCAGGGTAGGGCTGTCGAATTTCACTCTGACTACCAGAACACTGCTGAATATGGCTACCTAAACCAAGATTGACGTCAGGGGGACTTTAGTATCATTCTCCTCACCTTTGTTTTATTTAATACATTCTACACGACAGAGCAAGTTTTTAAACACATTGATTTGGCCGAAGGAACAAGCCTGAAACCATGTCCCATACTACCAAAAGAAAGTCTAAACCGTCTCACCCGCCTGGAAAAACAGTCGCAGACCATTTTATAAACCACCATACTGGAAAATCCCAAATGTATAGGGAATCCACATCTGCATTGGAGGGCAGTGAATCTGAAGGCAGCATAGACTCTCAATCTCCTATACCAGATACTCTATCCGCAAACATTGTAGATGTTCTAACCAGACGAATGAACCTCCTTCAAGAGACACTGACAAAGGAAATTAAAGGTTCCACAGCTGAGCTCCGCAGAGAAATTGGTGCATTGGGAGAACGCACCGAAACTTTGGAGCGTAAACAAGAAGACCTAGCTGTAGATCATGCCCACTTACAAGCCTATTCCCAAAATCTAGCAATCCAGATATCTGATTTAGAACTAAAATTAGCCGACATGGAAGATCGAACCCGGCGGAATAATCTGAGATTTCGCGGAATACCTGAAGAGGTTGGCCTCCAGGAACTGGAGTCTTATGTTCTGGAGTTTTGTAATATCTTATTGTCCTCTTCGGAGACGCCCGGTCTCTTACTTGACAGAGTCCACAGAGTAGCACGACCTAGATCTGTCTCCCAAGAAAAGCCTAGGGATGTCCTAGCTAGGATCCATTTCTTTACCCACAAAGACAAGATAATGAGAGAGCTGGTCAACAAACTCCAACTTCCTGATAAGTTTCAGCAAATACTGGTGTTTCCGGATATTTCCAGCTACACTCTACAAAAGAGGAAATCCTTTAGGACCATCACCCAAATTCTCAGGACGGAAAATATCAGATAAAGATGGGGATACCCGACAAGGCTTATAGTTTCTAAGAATGGCGAGACTCACACAATTTTTACTCCTAAAGAAGGATTTGACCTACTACAAGATTGAGGTTTAGCTTCAACTAAACCCCGGAAGGATATAGATTCTTTGCCCTCTAGAGATCGGTCAGATATTAAGGACATGACTCAATCACTACATAGACCTAATGGAAAGGACACTCCTCCTGCCACCGAAATCCGGGCTGGCGCCCCAGATTTTACCCCCAGGCTACAAAAGCCCACCAAATGATAAATAAAGAGCTCTGGTCTGCAGATAGTAAACATGTATATATTGTTAGATGTATTTACTATATGTTAGTTACTTATTGCATAGAGGAAATGGGGAGACCTAGGACCTCCCATAGGAGAATGGGCATTTGCCCAGCGGTACCCGCTCTATTCCCTAATTAACCATCTTTCTGTGCTGGGACTCATGGGGCCTCCCCTTTCCTCTCAGTTCTCTAGGTTGCTTGATCTCCCTCAGGCACCTACATGATGTTGAACTAAACTGTTTTGAGAGTTAATAGAATTTACAGCGTACTTTTTACCACTAACGTTACCTACTAATATGCTCGTAGAAATGTGGAAGTATAATTTAGTTTAAGGGAAATACACTGGTATATAGCCCACCAAATGATAATTAAATAGCTCTGGTCTGTAGCTAGTAAACATGTATATATTGTTTGATGTATCTACTATGTGTTAGGTGCTTATTACACGAGGGAAATGGGGAGACCTCTGACCTCCCATGGGAAAATGGGCGCTTGCCCAGCAGTACCTGCTCTATTCCCTAAGTAACCATCTGTTTTCGTTGGGATTCACAGAGTCTCCCCATTCCTTTCTGTCCCACAGGTTGCTTAATTTCCATCAGGCACCTATATGTCGCTGCCCTAAACTGTTTCAAGAGATAATAGAATCTACAGCATATCTTATATCACTAACTTCACATGTTACTATGCTCGTAGAAATATGATGTATTATTTAGCTTAATGCAAAGACACTGGTATATTCCTTTTATTCACACTCCCCCAATGACAGTCAATCTCTACATACAAGTTAAATACTTGTACTACCTCCCCCCCCCCCCCCCATACACGCAAATTCTATTTGTGTTATCCCCTTCTACGGGGACTGGAGAAGTCAGTTTCGTATTTAGATACACTTCTCCTTTTGGTGATCCAGCGGTTCACCATATCTGATAAAATATTTAAAACCTCACTTAAATAACACTGCTAAACTTGGTTCATACCTATAAGACACCCATTGTATCGTCTGAACTGAATAGTTGTTTTTTTGGTGTTTTATTCTGCTTTTTCTCTGTTCATCTGTTCAAGGTTTTCTCTTTTCATCATCCTCTAGGTGAAAATCAAAATCCTATAGGAAGTGATCCCTAGTGGCACTTTTTAACCGCTAATACGAATAACAGGCTTTGTGCCTGACGAGGGCCACACTCGGGTGCGCATTTCCGGACGGGGTGAGTCTACCACCTGAACCCTTCCCTCTAACTTTCCTTTCCCTGTCCACCCCCCCCCCCAAAATTCAAGATGGCGACACCCTCTAATAACATTTCCTTTGCAACATTAAATGTCAAGGGACTTAACTCACAGGAAAAGAGAAGTATGCTTACCAATACCATGAAGTCTCTGAAAAAAGTCATGTTTTTACAAGAGACACATTGGATAGCGTCAACCCAGACTCCATACAGGACCCCAGAATACCCTGTAGTGGTCCTAGCTTCTCATACTGAGAAATCTAGAGGATTGCCATACACAAATCTTTACATTTCGAACATATCCATGCAGAGAAAGATAGCCAAGGGCGATTCCTATTGCTCAACTGTAAACTAAATGGTATACTATTCACTCTGGTTAACATCTATGCCCCAAACCAATTGCAATCTAAGTTCCTGAAAGGTGCACTGTCTAACATTGAGAAACACAAAACTGGGACGATAATCCTAGGGGGGGACTTTAATATGATATGGGACCCCCTACTAGACAAGAAGGTTCAGAGTGGGAAAACAATAGACGCATACTCTATAACTACTGCCAATAAGTTCTGGCAACACATTGTCCAACACAATCTGTATGATATCTGGAGGGCACTACATCACAATGACAGGGACTATACATACTTCTCCAGACCCCATAATTCCTACTCGAGGCTCGACCACTTCTTCACTGACTCATGGACACTCAATAGAGTCCTAACGTCACATATTAGGGTCTGCCCATGGTCGGATCACGATATTCTGATGTTCACTCTCTCTACTGGCCTAACCACAGAGTCTAGACCTAGCTGGAAATTCCCAAAACAAATGCTCCAAGATAAAGCTTTCAGAACCTCCCTCCAGGCCTCTATTGTAGAGTTCCTGAGAATAAATGACACCCCAGATGTGTCCTCCCAAACAATATGGGCCGGTTTGAAAGCATACATAAGAGGGATATGCATTCGGAGAAAGGCAATGCTACGGCGTCAAGCAGGTCTGCCCCTGGGCCTTCTCATGGCCGAGCTACACTCTGTGGAACAGGAGAATAAAGACTCTCCAACTACAAGCCTAGCCGATAAAATTAAGGAACTAAGAGCACAATTGGCGGATAGAGAATTGCAAAGAGTTAAAGACTCCTATGCCAGATTCAGGAAGCTGATGTACTGTCAAGGCAATAAGGCCTCCACCCTCCTTGCCCATAAACTAAGGAGCAGGACAGCGGCAGCTAGAATCTTATCTCTCCAAAGAGATAACATCTCGGTCTCCTCACCCAAGGAAATTGGAGAGACGTTCGCGGCCTATTACTCTGACCTGTATAGTCTTAAGCCCTCGATGGCTACCAAAGAGTCCTCTCCACGGGAAGTAGTAGACTTTTTATGGAGGCTAGGCTTACCAATCCTCCCAGACGAAGATAGAGAAGCACTTAAAGCCCCATTCTCCTCAAATGAGCTTAGTCTAGCCATTAAACATACCCATAATAACAAGGCTCCATGTCCTGATGGATACCCGACAGCCTTCTATAAACTGTTTAAAACAGAATTAAACAGGATCCTCCTCAAGGTCTTTGCTGAAGCTCGAGAGGTAGGTTCATTCCACAAAGAATTTTTACAAGCAGTAATTCTGCCCATTCCTAAGCCAAACAAAGATCCCTCACAATGTACAAGCTACAGACCAATTTCCTTGATAAATGGTGATGTAAAGCTATATGCCAAGCTATGGGCTAATCGCCTCAACAGCCTGCTCCCGAAGGTGATAAATACTGACCAGGTCGGCTTCACATTTGGCAGAGAGGGCCCAGAAATTCCCGAAAAGTATTAAACATACTTACAGAAGTCTCTCGTCTGAAACTCCCCTTGCTGGCCCTGTCATTGGACGCAGAAAAAGCGTTTGACAGGGTCAGATGGGAATACGTATGGCACACACTTGCCCAATTTGGCATACCAGAGGACGTGATTACGGCAATTCAAGCCCTATATTCCTGTCCCTCTGCAGCAGTTAAAGGTCTGGGTTTCGCCTCTCCGGAAATATGTATTACCAAAGGCACCAGACAAGGTTGCCCCCTGTCACCTCTAATTTTTTCCATGGCCATTGAACCCCTAGCCCAGGCTATCAGGCAATCACACATAGTACGAGGTGTCCAGCTTGGCGGCACGACTACAAAGATTGCACTGTACACGGACGATGTTACGCTCTTTTTAACAAACCCAATAGGATCCTTGCCAGCACTCTTTGATATTATTACTGAGTTCGGAGCTCATAGTTACTACAAGGTAAATGTCGCCAAAACGGAGGCTCTACCAGTATGCATCCCAGCATTTGAATTAGATATATTACATGCATCGTAATCTTTCCAATGGTCGCGAACCACCATTCGGCATCTGGGGGTACAACTTGGTCCAGACCCGAAATTAGTTATTACCGTTAACTATACAAACCTTCTTAGAGAGGTTACTGAGCTTACCTCCTCTTGGAGTCTTAAAGAGATTTCATGGCTAGGTCGCATTGCATCTTTCAAAATGACGATCTTGCCTAAAATTCGTTACTATTTTCGTTGTATTCCTCTTAATGTCCCCAACGCTTTAATAGATAAGCTCCAATCTCTTGGACAACACTATATTTGGAACAAGTCTAGGCCCCGGATTGCAGCGAAAATACTCCAAAAAAGATATGAACAGGGAGGAGTTGCAATGCCTAGCATACGCGGGTATTATGAGGCAGCTAGGCTTTCTCACATCACCGCGTGGGCGGACAAAGGGGAACTACAGGGTTGGAAAAACATAGAAGCATTAGCCCTTCCTCTGGGCTTAAAATTGGCTGACTTACCCTGGATCCCTAGTCACAGCGTTGACAGCTTGAGACTAAAAAATGTCATTATCAGAGATAATCTGAAGGTTTGGTATAGCCTTAGAAATTTGTGAGACATTGCCCCACACCCGTCTCCCATTCACTCCATACCAGCCTTACTGACGGCTCTCCCCGACACACACATACAACAGTGGAGTGAATGGGACCTAAAAGTGGTCTCCCGCCTGTACCCCTCAGGCACTCTACTCACCCCCCATAATATAAGAACAATTATCCCAGAGCCCCCCCCGTGGGCCTCTTTTGAATACTCGAGACTTTATGCTTTTATGACATCATGGGGATTCACCAAGGCTCTTAATAGACCCTTGACTAACTGGGAAAAATTATGGCAGCTTCCTATTAAGACTCCTAGGCTCATATCGTTCCACTATGATCTCCTACAGTCGTCCACTAATAGAGACAGACTCTGGCAGTTGAGGGCATGGGAGGGAGACCTATCCAGACCTATTTCAGATAAAGACCTATGTACGGCTATGACGCTAACTAAAAAGACAGTACACTGTGCAAATACCTTGGAGGCCTAAATGAAATTATTCTTAAAATGGTAATATACTCCCACGAGGCTGTCGCAGATGTTCCCTACAACGTCTCCTTTATGCTGGAGAGATTGTATGCAAAGAGGCTCAGATATACATGTTTGGTGGGATTGCCCAAAACTGGCACCTCTCTGGAATCAAGTAAAAACCCTTTGTGCTAACCTTGGGCTCTCTATTCCACTCACTCCTGCAATTGCCCTCCTACACATCTTCCCGAGGAATGTCCCAACCCACGTTTCTAAATTGGTCATCTTTGTCCTAGCGGCCCACGAAACTGGCGATAGCGAGGGCCTGGAAGCAAGCCCAACCCCCAGATGTTACAGCTATTACATCTATAATGCAGGTATACGCCAAAATGGAACAAAGTTTCTATTCTAACATGGATAAGGAAGAGCTATATTGGCAGATCTGGGAGACCTGGTTTAACTATCAGGGAGACCACAGCTAAATACGTAGTCATAGTAAAGTTTCCGACCATTCCCATTATCATAATTACACGTTCATTTACAGTTAAAAATGTGCTATCTAGCCGATAGCACCTGCTTCCCGAAACTCCCTACCAAAAACGGATCCCCCCCCTCCCTCTCTCTTTCTCTCCCCCTTTCCCTTCCTTTTTCCCATAAAGGGCCTCCCCCGCCTGGAGATGCGCGCTGAGATTACTAGATGAAGTGTATGGACAGATATTCCTAAACTGACTTTAAGAAGTCCCTAGAAAGTTGAGTTAATATATAGGACCAAAGTATTACTTGGTCCCTGAGTTTAAAGTCTGTTCTTATTATTTAAAAATGAGGTTTTCATAGTTGATATTTTTATTCATATTAATCAAAAATGAGGTCTATGTGGCGGGCATTTTATTTCACACTTGACATGCTTGATTTATATGCTCTGCATTCCCAACAAGAGCTATATTTACTGTATTATTATAACAACATAATGTTTACATATATGTGTACTGATTAGTCACCTACGCTGTGACATCTGTTGTAATGCTTAATCCTCAATAAAAAATATTTAAAAAAAAAAAAAAAAATTCAATTGTGGACCTAAATCTTGGATATTAACAAGACCCCCAGTAGCTAATCCTATGTCTGCTCCTGACGGAATCCCTGGAGGAAGGTGAAAAGCCTGGTCTAATTCAGTTGATTCATCAACTAGGTTATCTAGGACTCTTTTATTTTTGGTGGTTTGGGAATATTTGTTATTCCTTTGCTTTTGGGGTTTATTTTCATTACTAGTGAATGTGACTACCTCCTGTGTTGCCTCCTCCCCACCTTCTGTTATCCTGTCTCCTATCCCTGCTATGGAATCTATGCCTAGTTCTACGGTCCTGTGACCTACTCTTAAAGCCTCTTTACCAGAGATAAACTCTTCCAAAATTGTAATCAGTTTGATCTCTGATAAATTTATCATGCTTAGATTGTATTAATTATTTTTTCAGTGTTGATATAGTATCCTTAAGAATAGAGTCATATTCTTTATATTTACTTTCCAAAATATTCAAATCTAAATCCCTCTGTAGGCTGATTATTTGTTCCCTGACTGCAAATAACTGACTATCTTTAAATTCTATAATTAATGACATAAGTTTAAACGAACAGTCAGACAGGGGCATATTTATCAAGCTCTGTATGAAGCTTTGCCCCCTGTTTTCCGGCAGTCTTTATTTCTGTGATTAATATTACATATAGTTCAAAAAAGTTATAATATGGGGATATTAGTGTATATATTGGAAGGGGTGGTTTCACTCATTCTGTGTTTTAAATATTTTCTGTGTTTTTGGATATAGAATGATTAATTTGTTGAGGTTGTATTTAAGATGTAATATGATAATAACCTACAGAGGGGGTTGTATGCACCTGGTAATTGTTTACCTGTTGGGTATAAGTAGGTGTGCATATAATACCCACAATGCTCACATGATTAAGGGTTATATACCGAAATGTTGTGTATTTTGCTCTCTGTACCCCTAAATAAATGTATTTACTTCATTGGGACAAGTGCTGCTGCTTTCACCTAATATTTTGTAAAAGATAAGGGAAGTTTTGCATGTGCTTTTGTAAAACTGATCTACTAA
Source organism: Bombina bombina (assembly GCF_027579735.1). NCBI lineage: Eukaryota > Metazoa > Chordata > Amphibia > Anura > Bombinatoridae > Bombina > Bombina bombina. Next base: position 1,171,697,434 of record NC_069499.1, read on the forward strand.
TGTCAATTAGAAAAGGATATTAATGTGCTTACGTTCATTTACTAGACCCAGATGTGCTTGTGTAATGGATCCTGATGTCTATATTAGTCATTTGAAGGGCCCAGGTTTTTAGGTTTGAACCTTTTTTGTTCCTTTTGATTTGCTCACAACATTTTTATTTTATGTTTAAAAGCCCAGGGAAATAAATATTTGGATTTGATGGGTCTTAAAAATAACTTATTTAGGCCTAGATTTGGAGTTCGGCGGTAAAAGGGCTGCTAACGCTCCGCGGGCTTTTTTCTGGCCGCACCATAAATTTAACTCTGGTATCGAGAGTTTAATCAAATGCTGCGTTAGGCTCCAAAAAAGGAGCGTAGAGCATTTTTACCGCAAATGCAACTCTCGATACCAGAGTTGCTTACGGACGCGGCCGGCCTCAAAAACGTGCTCGTGCACGATTCCCCCATAGGAAACAATGGGGCTGTTTGAGCTGAAAAAAAACCTAACACCTGCAAAAAAGCAGCGTTCAGCTCCTAACGCAGCCCCATTGTTTCCTATGGGGAAACACTTCCTACGTCTGCACCTAACACTCTAACATGTACCCCGAGTCTAAACACCCCTAACCTTACACTTATTAACCCCTAATCTGCCGCCCCCGCTATCGCTGACCCCTGCATATTTTTTTAAACCCCTAATCTGCCGCTCCGTAAACCGCCGCAACCTACGTTATCCCTATGTACCCCTAATCTGCTGCCCTAACATCGCCGACCCCTATATTATATTTATTAACCCCTAATCTGCCCCCCTCAACGTCGCCGACACCTGCCTACACTTATTAACCCCTAATCTGCCGAGCGGACCTGAGCGCTACTATAATAAAGTTATTAACCCCTAATCCGCCTCACTAACCCTATCATAAATAGTATTAACCCCTAATCTGCCCTCCCTAACATCGCCGACACCTAACTTCAATTATTAACCCCTAATCTTCCGATCGGAGCTCACCGCTATTCTAATAAATGGATTAACCCCTAAAGCTAAGTCTAACCCTAACACTAACACCCCCCTAACTTAAATATAATTTTTATCTAACGAAATTAATTAACTCTTATTAAATAAATTATTCCTATTTAAAGCTAAATACTTACCTGTAAAATACATCCTAATATAGCTACAATATAAATTATAATTATATTATAGCTATTTTAGGATTAATATTTATTTTACAGGTAACTTTGTAATTATTTTAACCAGGTACAATAGCTATTAAATAGTTAAGAACTATTTAATAGTTAAAATAGTTAAAATAATAACAAATTTACCTGTAAAATAAATACTAACCTAAGATATAATTAAACCTAACACTACCCTATCAATAAATTAATTAAATAAAATACCTACAATTACCTACAATTAACCTAACACTACACTATCAATAAATTAATTAAACACAATTCCTACAAATAAATACAATTAAATAAACTAGCTAAAGTACAAAAAATAAAAAAGAACTAAGTTACAGAAAATAAAAAAATATTTACAAACATAAGAAAAATATTACAACAATTTTAAACTAATTACACCTACTCTAAGCCCCCTAATAAAATAACAAAGCCCCAAAATAAAAAATTCCCTACCCTATTCTAAATTAAAAAAGTTACAAGCTCTTTTACCTTACCAGCCCTGAACAGGGCCCTTTGCGGGGCATGCCCCAAGAAGTTCAGCTCTTTTGCCTGTAAAAAAAAACATACAATACCCCCCCCCCAACATTACAACCCACCACCCACATACCCCTAATCTAACCCAAACCCCCCTTAAATAAACCTAACACTAATCCCCTGAAGATCTTCCTACCTTGTCTTCACCATCCAGGTATCACCGATCCGTCCTGGCTCCAAGATCTTCATCCAACCCAAGCGGGGGTTGGCGATCCATAATCCGGTGCTGAAGAGGTCCAGAAGAGGCTCCAAAGTCTTCCTCCTATCCGGCAAGAAGAGGACATCCGGACCGGCAAACATCTTCTCCAAGCGGCATCTTCGATCTTCTTCCATCCGGAGCGAAGTGGCAGGATCCTGAAGACCTCCAGCGCGGAACATCCATCCGGACCGACGACTGAACGACGAATGACTGTTCCTTTAAGGGACGTCATCCAAGATGGCGTCCCTCGAATTCCGATTGGCTGATAGGATTCTATCAGCCAATCGGAATTAAGGTATGAATATTCTGATTGGCTGATGGAATCAGCCAATCAGAATCAAGTTCAATCCGATTGGCTGATCCAATCAGCCAATCAGATTGAGCTCGCATTCTATTGGCTGATCGGAACAGCCAATAGAATGCGAGCTCAATCTGATTGGCTGATTGGATCAGCCAATCGGATTGAACTTGATTCTGATTGGCTGATTCCATCAGCCAATCAGAAAATTCATACCTTAATTCCGATTGGCTGATAGAATCCTATCAGCCAATCGGAATTCGAGGGACGCCATCTTGGATGACGTCCCTTAAAGGAACAGTCATTCGTCGTTCAGTCGTCGGTCCGGATGGATGTTCCGCGCTGGAGGTCTTCAGGATCCTGCCGCTTCGCTCCGGATGGAAGACCATAGAAGATGCCGCCTGGATGATGACTTCAATCGGATGGAAGATCCTCTTCTGCCCCGCTTGGATGAAGACTTTGACCGGATCATGGACCTCTTCAGCCCCCGCTTGAGCTTGGATCAGGACATCGGAGGAGCTCTTCAGGACGGATCGGTGAACCTGGTATGGTGAAGACAAGGTAGGAAGATCTTCAGGGGCTTAGTGTTAGGTTTATTTAAGGGGGGTTTGGGTTAGATTAGGGGTATGTGGATGGTGGGTTGTAATGTTGGGGGGGGGGTATTGTATTTATTCTTTTACAGGCAAAAGAGCTGAAATTCTTGGGGCATGCCCCGCAAAGGGCCCTGTTCAGGGCTGGTAAGGTAAAAGAGCTTGTAACTTTTTTAATTTAGAATAGGGTAGGGAATTTTTTATTTTGGGGGGCTTTGTTATTTTATTAGGGGGCTTAGAGTAGGTGTAATTAGTTTAAAATTGTTGTAATATTTTTATTATGTTTGTAAATATTTTTTTATTTTCTGTAACTTAGATCTTTTTTATTTTTTGTACTTTATCTAGTTTATTTAATTGTATTTATTTGTAGGAATTGTGTTTAATTAATTTATTGATAGTGTAGTGTTAGGTTAATTGTAGGTAATTGTAGGTAGTTTATTTAATTATTTTATTGATAGTGTAGTGTTAGGTTTAATTATATCTTAGGTTAGGACTTATTTTACAGGTAATTTTGTTATTATTTTAACTAGGTAACTATTAAATAGTTCTTAACTATTTAATAGCTATTGTACCTGGTTAAAATAATTACAAAGTTACCTGTAAAATAAATATTAATCCTAAAATAGCTATAATATAATTATAATTTATATTGTAGCTATATTAGGGTTTATTTTACAGGTAAGTATTTAGCTTTAAATAGGAATCATTTATTTAATAAGAGTTAATTTATTTCGTTAGATAAAAATTATATTTAAGTTAGGGGGGTGTTAGTGTTAGGGTTAGACTTAGCTTTAGGGGTTAATACATTTATTAGAATAGCGGTGAGCTCCGGTCGGCAGATTAGGGGTTAATAATTGAAGTTAGGTGTCGGCGATGTTAGGGAGGGCAGATTAGGGGTTAATACTATTTATGATAGGGTTAGTGAGGCGGGTTAGGGGTTCATAACTTTATTATAGTAGCGCTCAGGTCCGCTCGGCAGATTAGGGGTTAATAAGTGTAGGCAGGTGTCGGCGACGTTGAGGGGGGCAGATTAGGGGTTAATAAATATAATATAGGGGTCGGCGATGTTAGGGGTAGCAGATTAGGGGTACATAGGGATAACGTAGGTGGCGGCGATTTGCGTTCGGAAGATTAGGGGTTAATTATTTTAAGTAGCTTGCGGCGACGTTGTGGGGGGCAAGTTAGGGGTTAAGAAATATAATATAGGGGTCGGCGGGGTTAGGGGCAGCAGATTAGGGGTACATAAGTATAACGTAGGTGGCGGTCGGCAGATTAGGGGTTAAAAATTTAAATAGAGTGGCGGCGATGTGGGGGGACCTCGGTTTAGGGGTACATAGGTAGTTTATGGGTGTTAGTGTACTTTAGGGTACAGTAGTTAAGAGCTTTATAAACCGGCGTTAGCCAGAAAGCTCTTAACTCCTGCTATTTTCAGGCGGCTGGAATCTTGTCGTTAGAGCTCTAACGCTCACTTCAGAAACGACTCTAAATACCAGCGTTAGAAAGATCCCATTGAAAAGATAGGCTACGCAAATGGCGTAGGGGGATCTGCGGTATGGAAAAGTCGCGGCTGAAAAGTGAGCGTTAGACCCTTTAATCACTGACTCCAAATACCAGCGGGCGGCCAAAACCAGCGTTAGGAGCCTCTAACGCTGGTTTTGACGGCTACCGCCGAACTCCAAATCTAGGCCTTAGAGATTAAGAGTTAACAATTCCTGATTTTGTGGTCTTGAACCTACAAAATTCTAATGATATGTTTCCAGCAGTGCAGAGAGCTGGGGCCTTTAGTATGCCATGCTGTATTTAAAATAAGTGCAGAAAAGTTCAAGTTTTTTCAGAGAAGTCCAAGAAAGACTGCCTAGAAATCCTAAGGAAAACTTACTACCAAAAAAAAGGTCCACTCCTCTCTGCTCTGACCTCAGCTCACCTCAGCTCACCTGGCCAAGGCCACCTGCTGAGTCTCTGGACACTGGTCGCCCGGTCACTGGCATTTGAACAGACCAATTGATAGATTACGAGTTTGGCATTATAAGTGAAAAAGCTGGGTTATGGCCCATAACGCTTCATTTTCCCTAACGCTGCTATTACAAGTCTTGTCGGTATAGGTGTACCACACACCTTTTAGCAAGTCATGCAACGCCAGTACCGCACTTCTAAAAACGTCCTTTTTTTAATGGGACTCTCATAGCGCCAGTATTACGAGTTTGCCTGGGAGGCCAAAAAGTGAACGGTACACTCTATAACCACAAGATCCGTACCGCCATCTAAAGTCAGCAATTATGAGTTTTACGCTACAAAGCTGTATCAGAAAACTCATAACTAAAGTGTTACAAAGTATACTAACACCCAGAAACTACCTATTAACCCCTAAACCGAGGCCCTCCTGCATCTCAAACACTATAATAAATGTATTAACCCCTAATCTGCCGCTCCTGACATCGCTGCCACTATTAAAATGTATTAACCCCTATTCCGCCGCTCCCCAACATCGTCGACACTATAATACATTTATTAACCCCTAATCTGCCACTCCCAACATCGACACCACTAATAAAATGTATTAACCCCTATTCCGCCACTCCCCGACATCGTTGCCACTATAATAAAGTTAATAACCCCTAAGCCGTCGCCCTCCTGCATCAAAAACACTATTTAAGTATTATTAACCCCCAATCTGTCGTCCGCCCACACTGCCGATATAATAAACCTATTAATCCCTAAATCGCAAGCCTCCCACAATGAGATATACTAAAATAAACTATTAACCCCTAAACCGAAAGCCCCCCACAAAAAAATATACTAAAATAAACTATTTACCACTAAACCTAATGACCCCCTAACTTTATATTAATAATATAAATACACAAAGCTATACTTGGCCCACAAAGTAAATTCAGGGGCAAAAGAAAAGTTCTGGCAAAACATGCTTCTTCCCCAGCTAGATGAAAATCAGTTACAAAGCCTGAATGCTCCGGTCTTAGAGATAGAAGTTCAAGGAGCCATTAACACAACACCATTAGGTAAAACCCCAGGACCTGATGGGCTGCCAGGGGAATTTTACAAATTGCTTAAACAGGAGGTTACAGATCCTTTTACCAAATTGTATAATAGCATCCTAGAAGGCCAGGTAACATTGTCCCACAGATTTGCAGAAGCCAATGTGATACTATTACCCAAACCAGATAGGGATCCGCTCCTCACAACATCATATTGACCAATATACCTCCATAACTCTGATTATAAATTATTTACAAAAATCTTAGCAAATAGACTGGCCACCATATTGCCTAATTTGATACATAAATACCAGACTGAGTTTGTAAAAGGGAGATCACCAGTAGCAAATATGAGAAAACTACAGTTTATCATTGCCCACTATTGGAACCTCTCCAAAACAACAGATTTGATTCCTCCTGAAGAAGCTTGTGTATTACTGGTGGACGCTGAGAAGGTGTTTGACAAGATTCTTTGGGACTATTTGTTTACGACATTAATAAAATTTGGCATACAAGGACAATATTTACACACCATCCAAAATATCTACACTAATCCACAGGTGGCAATAGTAATAAATGGGGTCCCATCTGCTCCATTCACACTCCAGAGAGGTACTAGGCAGGGGTGCGCCCTGTCACCACTGCTCTTTGATTTTGCTATCGAGCCACTGTCACTCAGGCTGCGGAATGCGACGGAGGGGCTTAAGATTGAGGGGCCTGCGACTCACCTCTCCCTTTTTGTGGACGATATGATACTATATATGCATCAGCCGAGAACAAACATTCCCACGCTGAGGCAAATAATAACTGAATTTAGCCTAGTATCGGGATATCAAATTAATAGGGAGAAATCAGAACTATTAAGGCTTAATAATCTTGATTCCTCCCAACCATTGCAATTTAATTTTAAAGTGATTCCATACACTTTTAAATATTTAGGGATTACTCTAACCAAAGATCCATCCTACTCAACCACAACTACCAGGTATTACTCGCAGAGCTAAAAAGAAACATTTTGGCCTGGACTAATCTCCCAATATCTCTATCAGGTAGAGTAGCTTTAATTAAAATAATTTTATTCCCCAAATTGCTATACACCTTTCAAATGCTCCCTGAGATATTACGTAAGAAAGACCTCTTAGCTTTAAACAAACTGATATTAAACTTTATTTGAAACAAGAAAAAACATAGAATTAGCTTCCTTAAGATGACAAGTCAAACAGCAAAATGGGGCCTGGCTCTACCCAACTTAAAGTATTACAACTGGACAGCCCTAGCCAAATATGTGATAGATTGGCTTTTAAGCAAAAATCACTTTACAAACCAGGACCTAGAGCAAGGGGCAATTAAACCCTGGTCCTTGGCCACGCTTCCACACAGGAGGAAACAATTATTAAAGATTTCCCTCTCCTACATGCCCCACTCAAGGCTTGGTGGAAAATATGCAAACGTTTAAAAATTTCACATAGAAGCACATTATACCATCCCTTACAAGGGAACCCTAACTTTCAGGTAGGATACACAACAAAATAATTTCAACAATGGAAAGAGCTAGGAGTGACGACAGTTTTACAAATCCTATTACCATATGGTAAGACAATACGTACCTTCAGGGAACTGAAAACACAATCTACCTCGAATACATCACTTTGCCTACCTTCAGACAAAACAGTATGTCAGGAAACTTTTGCAATCTGACAACATGCCCGAGCTCACAAATTATATATACAAACTTATTTAACTAGCCAAAAGTGGGGCTACATCCATCTCACACACATATAAATGCCTATAAGCACAGGCAAATGAACTGACCATCCAACTGACCCTCCAACATTTCAAAAGAAAATAAATGAAAACCAGATGTTTCAGGACTTTGCCCCAAATGCTCACACCACAATTTGGATATTCTTCATATGCTGCTACAATGCCCTGGCCTAATGAAATTGTGGAACATGATTAAACACTGGTTACATAACATCACCTCAGAACAGATGAAACTTACCTCAGAGGCACTTATATTCTTAGACATCAAGGTGACATCTAAAAGCAACCTCAAATTCCTTCATAATATAGTACTTCAAGCAAGGAAGACCATACTCACACACTGGCTACAAAAATCAAAGCCAACTCTGACACAGTTAAAAGCAGCCTTAGTAAAACAAATGGCACTAGAACAAGCAGACACTCAATGAAGGAGAAATATCACACACAATTTGTGGGTTTATGAAAAAATGGGAACTCCTAATACTCAGTTTGCCTTTGACTCAACAAACACACATACTCTACCCATTTTGGAATTTAGACTTTATTCTCAATGCCCAACTGAGGGGAGAATGGCTCTTGGGCTTCTCTAATTCTTCTGGAAAAATCAGAATTAATACTTAGATCCCCTAGTTCGTGATGGGAGTGGTACCCTGGTCAAGGAGAAGTAATGAAACTTTGACGTTATAAGTTCAATTTGTATAAATTAATATCAGAGGAGGTATAACATAGGTATGTAATAATTGCTGTTGTGAATCTATATGTTAGTCAGAATTCAGGACTTTGAGAAGGTCATGGAATAAGAAACACGTTATACAAGGCTTTTTAGTCATCACCTATTGTCAAGACGACTTTGCCCAAACACTCTATGAAAGTGCGACCAAAGATGGGCATTAAATCAATAGACTGTATTTCTGTGCTGGGCCAATTTAGAATAGATTAGTTTAGGATACTGTATTTGTATTTGTTTAAAAGGAAATGTTTATAGTCTAGCAGCATTACCATAGAATCAACCTGAAGCATAAAGGGAGCCAAGGCTTCTAGTACTTTCTTCATGAAATTGAGCATTTTATCGAAGTATATTTGATTGTATTGGTATAAATAAAAAGCTTGTTTGTATCCCTAAAAACGTGCCCTGCAAGGCACAGAAATGTAAGTTTAATGTCATTATATATACAGTTGGACGAATAAATAAAGATGTTAAAAAAAAATGTTCTGGGTCAATAGGAACTGGACCACATCCAATACAAAATTTATAAACTCTGTATTATAGTCAGTTTCTGTGTTGAGGAAAAACCTAATTGCCTCAATTCCCATATTGTGTGGGATGGAAGAGTATAGGAATACCACATCTACAGTCAACCACTGATAATGTGGTTCCCATATAAATTTGTCAAAGATTTGTAAAAAATGCTTAGTGTCCCAAAGGTATCTATCTAGTGTTCAGATTAATGGTTTTCAGATGCTGTCTAGCCACTCAGAAAGTGTCTCACATAGTGAGCCAATGCCTGACACTATCAGCCTACCTTTAACCTCCTCTAGGGACCTATGTACTTTAGGAAAAATATGAAAAATTGGCGTAATCAGCTGTTGGACAAAGACATAATCAGAAGTGTCCTGATCTATATGTCCCCTGTACAAGCCATCGACTAATAGTGATCTAAGCTCTTTCTTGAACAGACCAATTGGATTATTTGTCAAGATTCTGTAATCAATTTCTATTTTTTAACTGTCATAAGATTTCCCTAATTTATGAGACCCTGTCCCACACCACCACACTGCCGTCCTTATCAGCTGCCTTGATCACCAAATTTGTATTGAATTTTAAGGATTCCAGGGCTGCCCTCTCATCTTTTGTCAGATTTGAAAAAGTCTTTTTGGGGGTCTTTGATAAATTCCCAAGACCTACTTCTATACGTTTCTGGAAACTTACTAGGATATCGTCCCTAGATTGTAACGAATAGAAGACAGATCTGAGTTTAAACCCTGTATGTGAGTTTATGGCCCCAAACTCTGTGTTATTTTCCCAGCTTAATTGTACCAAATTATTGATGTCTATCAATTCAAAAAAATTCAATTGTGGACTTAAGTCTTGGATATAAACAGGACCCCCTGCTGCTTTTTTCACCTAATATTTTGTAAGAGTTAAGGGAATTTTTGCATGTGCTTTTGCAAAATTGATCTACTAATGTCAATTAGAAAAGGATATTAATGTGCTTATGTTCATTTAACTAGACCCAGATGTGTTTGTGCAATGGATCCTGATGTCTATATTAGTCATTAGAAGGGCCCAGGTTTTTAGGTTTGAACCTTTTTTGTTCCTATTGATTCACTCACAACATTTTTATTTTATATTTCAAAGTCCAGGGAAACAAGTATTTGGATTTGATGGGACTTAAAAATAACTTATTTAGAGATTAAGAGTTAACAATTCCTGATCTTCTGGTCTTGAACCTACAAAATTCTAATTATATGTTTCCAGCAGTGCATGGGGCCTTTAGTACGCCATGCTGTATTTGAAATAAGTGCAGGAAAGTTCACGTTTTTTCAGAGAGGTCCAAGAAAGAATGCCTAGAAATCCTAAGGAAAACTTACTACCAAAAAAAGGTCCACTCCTCTCTGCTCTGATCTCAGCTCACCTGGCCAAGGCCACCTGTTGAGTCTCTGGACACTAGTCGCCCGGTCACTCAGTTGGATCGGGAAGGGCCCAGCCGGCATCTCTCTCTTCAAGTACTCTCTGACGAAGTCTGTGCGGAAATAGGGAATATGATTGGCTAATGGGCTTGATCACTGTCAGTGCATCATTGCAATACACTGGCATTTGGCAATAATACAGATACTGGTCTGGTACAACATAATAAACTGTATTACAATTATTACAAAAAAAAAATATTCTCAGTTGATTTCTTAAAATCTTTTTGAATGCGGTTGTGTTGGGCGGGGCTAAACTACCACGTGGCCTACCCGTATGCCCGACATTTAGTCCGGGCCTGTATATACGTATATACGTATATATATACTATATATATATATATATATATATATATATATACATACATACATATTTATATGTGTGTACATATGTATTTATATGTGTAATTGTGTATATGTGCATTGAATCCCTTTGCAGTCAAGTAGATGAAAACATATAAAATCATATTTATGCAATATTAATATTTAATAACGTGTTATACTGTGTATTTACTGTAAATATATCACATTCCAATAATCTGCATATACCAGAATATGTTCTGTGTATTTTTAAATATATATTCCTATACATCTGTATTTATCTATACCTAAATATAGCCAACTATATAAATACAGGTATAGATATATAGTATACCAAAATACAATCAGATATATGTAGAAATATGTATTAATGAATAAATAGAACATATTCTGTTATGTGATGAACAGTGGAATGATGTGAAATATTCATATTGTCATGTTGGGTTAGCGCACTTGAGAATATGTGATCAGGTTTGCGCAAGAGTAGGGTGTTAGATTTGTTTTCCACTTTTTTTGCTCTATTGACTTCTATGGGGGAATACGTTAAACTGGATCTTAATTGGAATTCTCTAGCAATAAATGTTCAGGGAGATTTAATAAAATCAATGTCAGGAATCAGGTATTCCCCACAAGCTCCCTGATGATACACATAAAGGTCCATGTTTTAATAACAATATTGTATTAATAATGAGTGTAATTAAACACTCTAAAATGTGATTTGCTACTCCACATTTAAGAGTAAGCACTGCTGCGATAAATGCTCCCTGGGAATGCAGAAGGGTGGTGTTTCCTTAATAGAAATCAGTTTTAATGAGCGGAACAAAACACTCAGAAATTAATTATCTAAAGTGGCTGTCTGTGGAATTTTGGGTTCAGAAGCTAAAGAGGATTCAGCAACTATTATATATATATTTATTTTTTTAAGTACATGATCAGTTCCTGTTTAAAGGGCTATTGAAGTTGAATTAGAGAAATTCATTTTTATTAATTTTTTTTGCTATAATGGCTTTTTACCTCTTTTTTTTCAGAGACAAAGACTATTATTTACACATTACTATACATTAAACTAGAAATTATTACACATTAAATATAGCTTTTTGTTTTAATCCATTGCAGTGAAAACATATAGAAATCATTGCCCTCAAGCAGCAATATCAAACAGCTAGATTACGAGTTTGGCATTATGAGTGAAAAAGCAGCGTTATGACTGCTCTTACAAATGTTGTCGGTATAGGTGTACCGCACACCTTTTAGCCAGTCACGCAACGTCAGTACCGCACTTTTAAAAAAGTCCTATTTCAATGGGACTCCCATAGTACCAGTATTACGAGTTTGCCTGGGAGGCCAAAAAGTAAGCGGTACACTCTATACCCACAAGATCCGTACCGCCATCTAAAGTCAGTAGTTATGAGTTTTACGTTACAAAGCTGTAGCATAAATCTCATAACTAAAGTGTTACAAAGTACACTAACACCCATAAACTACCTATTAACCCTTAAACCAAGGCCCTCCCGCATCACAAACACTATAATAAATGTATAATTGTATTAATCTGCCGCTCCCGACATTGCCGCCACTATTAAAATGTATTAACCCCTATTCCGCCGCTCCCCGACAACGTTGGCACTATAATAAATTTATTAACTCCTAATCTGCCACTCCCAACATCGCCGCCACTATTAAAATGTATTAACCCCTATTCCGCCGCTCCCCGACATCTTTGCCACTATAATAAAGTTATTAACCCCTAAGCCGCCACCCTCCCGCATCAAAAACACTATTTAAATATTATTAACCCCTAATCTGCCGTCCGCCCACACCGCCTCTATAATAAACCTATTAATCTCCAAACCACAAGCCCCCAACAGCAAGATATACTAAAATAAACTATTAACCCCTTAACCTAAAGCCCCCACAACAAAATATACTAAAATAAACTATTAACCCCTAAACCTAACAAACCCTAATTTTATATTAAAATTACAATTTCCCTATCTTAAATTAAATTAAAACTTACCTGTCAAATTAAATAAATTAATTTTAAACTAACAATTAAACTAAGATAATTATTAAACTACAATTAAACTAACTATCAATTAAATTAAACTAAACAACACATTAAAAAAATCCTAACACTTCTCTAAAAATTACAAAATGTACCTAATTACCAAGAAAATAATATAACTAAATTACAAAAAAAAACCACTAAATTACAAAAAAAAGAAACAAATTATTAAAAATAAAAAATAATTACACCTAATCTAATAGCCCTACCAAAATAAAAAAGCCCCCCCCCCCCCCAAAAAAAAAACCCCTAGCCTGCAATAAACTACCAATGGCCTATAAAAGTCCCTTTTGTGGGACATTGCCCCAAAGATAACAGCTCTTTTACCCGAAGAAAAAAAATACAAACACCCCCCCTACAGTAAAACCCACCAACCCCACAACGAACCCCCCCAAATAAAGTAACTATTTAAAAAAAACTAAACTCCCCATTGCCCTGAAAAGGGCATTTGTATGGGCATTGCCCTTAAAAGGGCATTTATCTCTTTTACATGCCCAGAGCCTAAACTAAAAATAAAACCCACCCAAAAAACCTAACACTAACCCCGGACGATCCAATTACAGTTCTTGAAGATCCGCTTGAAAGATCCATCCAGCCGGCAAAGTCATCATCCATGCGGCAAGAAGTCTTCATCCAGATGGCCTCTTCTATCTTTGTCCATCCGGCAAAGTCCTCATCCAGGCAGCAAGAAGTCTTCATCCAGACGGCACCTTCTATCTTCATCCATCCGGCCCGGAGCGGATCCATCCTAAAGACATTTGGCGCTGAGCATCCTCTTCATATGGTCGCCGCCGTAAACTGGAACTTCAATGCAAGTGACGCCATTCAAAATGGCGTCCCTTGCATTCCTATTGGCTGAAAGATTTCAATCAGCTGATTGGAACAGCCAGTAGGATGAGATCTCAATCCTATTGGCTGATTGGAACAGCCAATATGATTTTAGCAGCTCTAATCCTATTGGCTGATTGAAATCTTTCAGCCAATAGGAATGCAAGGGATGCCATCTTGGATGGCGTCACATGCATTGAAGTTTCAGTTTACGGTGGCGACCGTATGAAGAGGATGCTCCACGCCGGATGTCTTCAGGATGGACCCGCTCCATGCCAGATGGATCAAGATAGAAGAGGCCGTCTCGATGAAGACTTCTTGCCGCATGAATGATGACTTCGCCGGCTGGATGGATCCTTTAAGCGGGACTTCAAGAACTGTAAGTGGATCGTCAGGGGTTAGTGTTAAGTTTTTAAAGGTTTTTTTGGGTGGGTTTTATTTTTAGTTTAGGGTCTGGGCATGTAAAAGAGCTAAATGCCCTTTTCAGGGCAATGGGGAGCTTATTTTTTTTATATAGTTATTTTATTTGGGTGGGTTTTACTGTTGGGGGGGTGTTTGTATTTTTTTTACAGGTAAAAGAGCTGTTATCTTTGGGCAATGCCCCACAATAGGCCCTATTAAAGGGCTATTGAAGTCGAATTAGAGAAATTCATTTTTATTTAATTTTTTTGCTATAATGGCTTTTTACCTCTTTCGTTTCACAGACACAGACTATTATTTACACATTACTATACATTAAACTAGAAATTATTACACATTAAATATAGCTTTTTGTTTTAATCCATTGCAGTGAAAACATATAGAAATCATTGCCCTCAAGCAGCAATATCAAACAGCTAGATTACGAGTTTGGCATTATGAGTGAAAAAGCAGCGTTATGGCTGCTATTACAAATGTTGTCGGTATAGGTGTACCGCACACCTTTTAGCCAGTCACGCAACGTCAGTACCGCACTTTTAAAAAATTCCTATTTCAATGGGACTCCCATAGTACCAGTATTACGAGTTTGCCTGGGAGGCCAAAAAGTGAGCGGTACACTCTATACCCACAAGATCCGTACCGCCATCTAAAGTCAGTAGTTATGAGTTTTATGCTACAAAGCTGTAACATAAAACTCATAACTAAAGTGTTACAAAGTACACTAACATCAATAAACTACCTATTAACCCTTAAACCAAGTCCCTCCCACATCACGAACACTATAATAAATGTATAATTGTATTAATCTGCCGCTCCCGACATCGCCGCCACTATTAAAATGTATTAAACCCTATTCCGCCGCTCCCCGACAACGTTGCCACTATAATAAATTTATTAACTCCTAATCTATCACTCCCAACATCGCAGCCACTATTAAAATGTATTAACCCCTATTCGCCGCTCCCTGACATCTTTGCCACTATAATAAAGTTATTAACCCCTAAGCCGCCACCCTCCCGCATCAAAAACACTATTTAAATATTATTAACCCCTAATCTGCCGTCCGCCCACACCGCCTCTATAATAAACCTATTAATCTCCAAACCACAAGCCCCCAACAACAAGATATACTAAAATAAACTATTAACCCCTTAACCTAAAGCCCCCACAACAAAATATACTAAAATAAACTATTAACCCCTAAACCTAACGACCCCTAATTTTATATTAAAATTACAATTTCCCTATCTTAAATTAAATTAAAACTTACCTGTCAAATTAAATAAATTAATTTTAAACTAACAATTAAACTAAGATAATTATTAAACTACAATTAAACTATCAATTAAATTAAACTAAACGACACATTAAAAAAATCCTAACACTTCTCTAAAAATTACAAAATGTACCTAATTACCAAGAAAATAAAATAACTAAATTACAAAAAAAACACTAAATTACAAAAAAAAGAAACAAATTATTAAAAATAAAAAATAATTACACCTAATCTAATAGCCCTACCAAAATAAAAAAGCCCCCAAAATAAAAAAAAACCCTAGCCTGCAATAATCTACCAATGGCCTATTAAAGTGCCTTTTGTGGGGCATTACCCCAAAGATAACAGCTCTTTTACCCGCAAAAAAAACAAACAAACACCCCCCCTACAGTAAAACCCACCACCCCCACAACGAACCCCCCAAATAAAATAACTATTTAAAAAAAACTCCCCATTGCCCTGAAAAGGGTATTTGTATGGGCATTGCCCTTAAAAGGGCATTTAGCTCTTTTACATGCCCAGAGCCTAAACTAAAAATAAAACCCACCCAAAAAAACCTAACACTAACCCCGGACGATCCAATTACAGTTCTTGAAGTTCCGCTTGAAAGATCCATCCAGCCGGCGAAGTCATCATCCATGCGGCAAGAAGTCTTCATCCAGGCAGCCTCTTCTATCTTTGTCCATCCGGCAAAGTCCTCATCCAGGCAGCAAGAAGGCTTCATCCAGACAGCACCTTCTATCTTCATCCATCCGGCCCGGAGCGGATCCATCCTAAAGACATTTGGCGCTAAGCATCCTCTTTATATGGTCGCCGCCTTAAACTGGAACTTCAATGCAAGTGATGCCATCCAAAATGGCGTCCCTTGCATTCCTATTGGCTGAAAGATTTCAATCAGCTGATTGGAACAGCCAATAGGATGAGATCTCAATCCTATTGGCTGATAGAACAGCCAATAGGATTTTAGCAGCTCTAATCCTATTGGCTGATTGAAATCTTTCAGCCAATAGGAATGCAAGGGATGCCATCTTGGATGGCATCACTTGCATTGAAGTTCCAGTTTAAGGCGGCGACCATATAAAGAGGATGCTTAGCGCCAAATGTCTTTAGGATGGATCCGCTCCGGGCCGGATGGATGAAGATAGAAGGTGCTAATTAGGTGTAATTCTTTTTTTTATATTTTGTTTCTTATTTTTTGTCATTTAGTATTTGTTTTTTTATGTAATTTAGTTATTTTTATTTTTAGTAATTTTAGTGTTTATTTTTTTTGTAATGTTAGGTTTTAGTGTAACGCAGGTTAGGTTTTATTTCACAGGTAAGTTTGTATTTATTTTAACTAGGTTGTTAGTAAATAGTTAATAGCTATTTACTAACTAGTCTACCTAGTTAAAATAAATACAAACTTACCTGTGAAATAAAAATAAAACCTAAGCTAGCTACAATATAACTATTAGTTATATAGTAGCTAGCTTAGGTTTTATTTCACAGGTAAGTATGTATTTAGTTTCAAATAGGTATTATTTAGTTAATAATTGTAACTTTAGTTTAGCAGGATTTTAATTATGTTAAAATTAGGGGGTATTAGGCTTAGGGTTACGTTAGGGTTAAGTTTAGGGGTTAATGGGTTTATTTAGTGGTAGTGATGTGCGAGGCCAGAGGTTTAGGGGTTAATAACTTTAGTATAGTGACAGCGACATCAGGAGAGGCAGATTAGGGTTAATAGTTTTATGTAGGTGGCAGCAATGTTGGGGGCAGTAGATTAGGGGTGAATAACTGTATGTAGGTGGCGGCAATGTTGGGGGCGGCAGATTAGGGGGTAATAACTGTATGTAGATGGCAGCAATGTTGGGGACAGCATATTAGGGGTTAATAACTGTATGTAGGTGGTGGCGATGTTGGGGGCAGCAGATTCGGGGTGTTTAGATTCAGGGTTTATGTTAGGGTGTAAGGTTTAAACATTAGTTTTATTTTCCCCATAGACATCAATGGGGCTGTGTTACAGAGCTTTTCATTCCGCAATCGCAGGTGTAAGGCTTTTTTTTGCTGGCTCTCACCATTGATGGCTAGGGGGAAGTCGTGCACGAGCACGTCAGAGCAGCACTTGTTCTCGGTGCGGTATGGAGCTCAATGCAACCATTTCACCTGCACAAGCCTGCTTTTTTAGAACTCGTAATACCAGCGCTATAGGGTGGTGAAATAATGCCGCTTTTGTGGAGGTCATTAAAATCCCTATAGCGGTCAAAATTTGTAATCTAACTGAAAGACAGCAATCAGGGATGAGTACACTAAAAAGTCTAAAGAGACCATTCCCATATTATGACCAAACTGTAGACCTCTCAGATCATGCTGACAATTATAACAAAAAAACAGAACCATCACCCAGAAGGAGAGTTAAACTTAAAATCTATATATCTGATACTGAATATAATATCAATATTTCATGGCACTACAATAAAGTTAATCTTTTTCCTGCACTTCACAAATGATTATGTATAAGTCAATAATTTTCAAAATATTAACCCTGCACTGCAACAACCCACCAATGCAAACTACCCCTACACTACTTAACACCTAACCCCACCTCTAGGATAAAACCCACTAAGTTACAAAAATGCCAAACACTAAATTTACAGAAAATAAAAAACTAACATTACAGAAAATAAAAAACAACACTACCAATCCCCCACAGTTATGCCTATTCTAAAACTAAAGCCCCCCTAAAAACTCACCCCAAAATAAAAAAAAACTATACTTACAGTTTAGTGTAAGTCTTACACTAAACTAAACTACAGCCCTTAGAAGTGCTTTTTGTAGGACATTGCAATAAAGTGATACAGCGCTTTTTCCTTGAAATAAACAAAAAACAACCTACAAGTAACCCCCCCCACATACCCCCCCCAAAAAAGCCTATCTAACAAAAGCTCATCTAAGGGCATTTGAATGGGCATGGCCCTTAGAAGGACATTTAGCTTTTTTGCTGCCCAAAGGTTGCCCTGAAAAGGACATTTGGTTGGGCATTATCCTTAGAAGGGCATTTAGCTATTTTGCTGCCCAAGGGCAAAAAAAACAAACCTATTCTTGAAAATAAAGAAAAACACTCTAACAAAGCATAGCACTAAAGCCCAAAGAAGGTAACCCCAAACTTGAATACAGCTCCTACGTGCTCGCCAGCTGCGGTGCTCCTCTTCTATCCCAGCAGCAGTGGGTTTTATAAGATACAGAGTAATACACAAATATTTATGATGTGGCTTTAGACATTCTGTTAACAGTTTAGAGCTTCTATTGACATATGGTGCAAATACAATCTTTTTCCAACAATATAGGATACCTTAATATATTGGATACCTTAAAATATTAAAGAATGCCTTAAAATATTATTCTACCTAACAATCTAAAATAAAAATGAACTATAATCTAATGAAATGATGGTGCAACTAAGTGTTTCGACTATAAATTCTATCATAGGTTGTATTTATTTAAAATATGTAATCTAGAGTAAATAAAATTTCATTTATATAATTTCTCTTATCTTGTGAGTTTATAAATACATTTTACTTATTTGTGAATGTTTTAATTCTTACTTATCTGTGAATTTTAAGGGACAAAAATATATTGTGGGATATTTTTAACTATTTACTTTTATTAATGCATTTTAAATTTAAATTTTAGTTTTAAAGGCTTCCGTAGCTTGACTGCACTGAACTCAGGTGGCAGATTCGTAAAGCAAAGAACTAACTTGTATCCAGAAAGGATCAGTAACAGAAACAGTTGCAAATCTGAATCGCAGATGGAGATAACGGAAAAGGACCTCAAAGAGAAATACAACTAATCTGTTCATCTTTACTCGTTTCGGTGTAAGTAAAAAAGTGCACCTTTAAGTGAATAACTCTGCCATACTCTGACAAGAATCCCTATCATCCTATCTTTAACAGGATCATTGGAAATATTCATACCTATCTGGGACTCCGTGATGAACTTAGTCCCCATATGAACTTTTTTTTATAGTTTTATAGTATAAGGATATTACCTTACTGATCTGCTATTTAGCTCATTTTTATTTGTAACTTATAGCCTGATATACTGACCACTTATATATTTAGCTATAGTAGCGCCACAGATATAGTTTCCTATAAGTTTGTATAGCGTATAAAGTTTCTCTCTCTCTGCAGTGGTGGGTTATGGCGGATTAGGGCCTCTTTAAAAGAGATCCTTTAATTTACATTGCCAATTTTGCTGTTGATTGTGATTGGAATATTTTGCCAGCATCAGCACCCATTGCGATCATACAGTGATTTTACATTTTCTGTTGTTACCATGACTTCTCCTGAGATTAAAATTTTCATATCTTTGTACATATAATTTCTAAAGGTAAATTTTATCAGCCACTTTTATCAGCCATAAAAAGCAGCTAGTTAACAGCAAGGAGGATATGCAAATCAAAGATTTGCAAAAGGAAACAACAAAGAAGGGGGAGGTTAACTACACTAGTGTGATACCTGTATAATGCCACAGAAAGGGAACGCCTACTAAAAAAGTACCCTTAAAAGACCAATGCAGAGAGAGAAACCTTATACGCTATACAAACATATAGGAAACTATATCTGTGACGCTACTAGAGTTAAATATATAAGCGGTATCAGGCTATAAGTTACAAATAAAAATGAGCTAAATAGCAGATCAGTAAAGTGAATATCCTTACACTATAAAAATACAAAAATGTAGATCAGATGACAGAAATCATTTAATGTGGAGATAAAAGATTTATGCATAAAAAAACTTGCACTGATAAACACACACACATAACTAAATATAAAACAAACATATGAAAAATAAACATGTGAAAAATACAAAATGTATGTTAGAAACGATGGCAAAAGTTCATATGGGGATTAAGTTCATCACGGAGTCCCAGATAGGTATGAATATTTCCAATGATCCTGTTAAAGATAGGGTGAGACATGGGATCCTTGTCAGAGTATGGCAGAGTTAATCACTTAAAGGTGCACTTTTTTACTTACACCGAAACTGGAGTAAAGATGAACAGATTAGGTGTATTTCCCTTTGAGGTCCTTTCTGTTATCTCCGTCTGTGATTCAAATTTGCAACTGTTTCTGTTACTGATCCATTCTGGATACAAGTTTGTTCTTTGCTTTATAAATCTGCCGCCTGAGTTAAGTGCAGTCAAACTACGGAAGCCTCAAGTGACCAAAAACAGAGCAATGCGTTTTGGCTACAAGCCTTTCTCAAGCTCTGCTTTCCAGTGTATCTAATGCCCTTATATACACACATACATCTTGGAGACATTTAATGGGATTTTTAAAGGGACATGTAAAGAAGATTAGAAGTGTGATATAGATTATTTAAGACATATATGTTTAAGTAATTACGTAAATGAAATTTGGGTTATATTAGATACATCGTAATACGCCAAATTAATGTTCATGATGTGGTATATACGACTTTAGACATTCTGTTAACAATTTAGAGCTTCTATTGACATATGGTGCCAATACAATCTATTGTCAACAATTTTTAATCTAAGCAGCATAACATTAAGCAAACCACATGAAGATATCATAACAAAGTTTTATCTTTCGCACCAACTAGCAAGCTAGAAAAATTTGGCACCTTTATAGATGCACATAAGTTTATAAGAAATCTGACTATAAAAAGATGGTTTGCGAAGACAGGATTATAAAAAAGAGCAGAAGAAAATGAAACAGACACACAAGGTTACAACATTAATTCCAATTTGAAGAAGAAATCACATTTCTATCCTATACATGAAAAAGGATCGGTTATAGAAACATTTGATAAACTGATACTTAAAAGACATAGACAACATACCAGATAAAAAATTTAACAAGAAAATGTATGTATGGGGTACTTTTAAAGCACGGCTAATCACCCGTAAGGGTCTCAAGGCGCTGCTCATTTTATCGACCTCGGAAGGATGAAAGGCTGAGCCGACCTTGCCGGGGACCGAACCTACAACCCTTGGGTTGCTACAGAGCTCAGCCACTGTGCCTTAGCATCCTGAGCTATCTGTCCGGCTAGATGTGATTAAAAAACAAGAAGAAAATAGAAATATAGTTATAAAACCAGCTTACAAGGGATAGTGATCCTAGATACAGAGGATTATACAAATATGTGAAATAACATATTGCAAGATCCCAACACCTATTAAAAGATAAAGCTAAATCCAACCACACAATTCAATGCTGTCTTATACAATATATTAAACATAGCTAATACCGAAGGCATATTAAGTGAAAAAAAGAAAAAAACTATTTTTACCAAGACCACCCAAAAATTCCCCTATTTTACAGTTTACCCAAAATACATAAATCACTTACATCCTCCCCAGGGGGACCAGTAGTCTCTGGGATAAACTTTATAACATGCAATTTATTAGAGTATATTGATACATACCTACAAAAATATGTAAACGATCTGCCATCGTACATTAAGGATTCTACTGATATACTTATTATTCTAGATACAATAGACAACTATTAACTAGCAGCTTGCAATGTAGCTTCCTTATACACCTGTATAGCACATAAAGATGGCATAGAAGCAGCCAGACACTATCAAAAAGGGGATGTTCTATTAAAGGAGAGACAGGTAGACTTCATATTAGAGGGGGATACAATATATATTAGCTCACAATTATTTTTCTTTTCAAGACCAATATTACCATCAGCAGTGTCGTATGGCTATGGGGACCAGATTTGCCCCAAGTTATGCTTACCTCTTTTTGGGGTTTTTGTAGCATTTGATTTTCCAATCCCAGCAACTTGCGGCAAATTTGGTCCTCTATAGACGTTATATTGATGACGTAATTATCATCTGGAAAGGGACAGAAATAGAATTCCATCAATTTCTAATGGAAATGAATGAAAACATTAAAAATATTAGATTTACTAGTGATATAAATAAAGATAAAATATTTTTTCTGGATTGAGAAATTTTTATTACAGATGGAAAGATAAACACCAAAACTTAAATCAAACCTATAGATGCTAATAATTATATACACCAAAACAGTTGCCATCATTCAAAATGGAAGAAAAACATTCCCAAAAGTCAAATACTCAGAATTAAAAAAACTGTAGTAATGAATAGGACTTTCTAAAACAAACATTAAAACACAAGTTCATAGAAAGAGGTTATGATGGAGGAGAAATAGATACAATTACAAATTCAGTGAAAAATATGAATAGGGAGGAACTAAAACAAACAAAAAAACAAAAAAGATAAATTAAATTTGGAAGGAAATAAATTATTTGTGCCCTTTATTACAAAATACCATTAAAATAACTATATTGTAGAGAAAATTGTAAGAAAACATTGTCCGATATTAAAATGTAATGAAATAATAGGAGACATGTTACCAAAATTTCCCAATATAGTGTATAAGAAAGCTAAAAAATTTAAAATCCATTCTATCACCCACTGAAATAAAGAAGAAAAAACACAAGATACAAACTTATTTGGAAAAAAAAACTAGTAGGATTTTATGCCTGCTTGACGTGTAAAGCTTGCAACCATACCAGAAAGAAAAAAAGAAATACAGTCAACCACTACAAAGAAAAAATATAAAATATGTGACACTATAAGATGCACAGATAGATATGTAGTTTATATGCTTAAATTTAAATGCGGAAAACAATAAGTAGGGGAATCCGAGAGACCCCTACATGACAGAATAAGGGAGCATATCTGGTCCATTGAGAACTATGAACAAAATAGAAACAAAGATTTGCCTATCCCTAAACATTTTAAACTCTGTAACAATGCAAATGTAGAAAATCTATCATATATAGGATTAGCTAAAGTTAAGAGGAATTGGAGGTGTACAAATCTAAATAAAGCTAGAAACAAAATGGATATATGAATTAAAAACACCTAGGGGACTCAACCAAGAAATAGAAATGGGATGATTTTTAAATGAATAACCCACTAGCAGATTAAAATGTATTTAAATTAAAAGTTAAAAATGTATTAATAAAAGTAAATAGTTAAAAATACTCCACAATATATTATTTTTTCTTAAAATTCAAAGATAAGGAAGAATTAAAGAATTCACAAATAAGTAAAATGTATTTAAAAATTCACAAGATAAGAGAAATTATATAAATTACAATGACATTTTAATTGTATTCATAAATGAAATTATATTTACACTAGATTACATATTTTAAATAAATACACCCTATGAGAGAATTTATAGTAGAAACACTCAGTTGCACCATCATTTCATTAGATTATAGTTCATTTTTGTTTTAGTTTGTTAGGTAGAATAATATTTTAAGGCATCCTTTATTATTTAAAGGACCATGATACCCAAATGTTTAAACACTTGAAAATGATGCAGCATAGCTGTAAAAAATGACTAGAACATATCACCTGAACATCTCTATGTAAAAAAAAGCTATTTTACCTCAAAAGTTTCTCAGTAGCCACATCCCATTGTAAAGGACTTCTAAGCAACAAATCAGTATGTCTGTCCCAGGACAGCGGAAGGAGCGAGCATTCGTGCACACTCATCTTATTTCCCTATTCAGTGTAAGGAAGTGTAAAATGAAATCTCATGAGAGTTAAGTCAAATCTCATGAGATCACAGTAAAATAGTTATTGACCTCAGCACTGCTGATGCTGATTGGCTGCTGTTCATTTCTTCATTATTTTTTTTTTACCTGCAGCTGAGCAGCAGCTGAGTATAACTTTTTACACAGAACTTACTCTGCTGAGCTGAGGAGATTGTGAGGTAAAATATCTTCCTTTTTTACATAGAGATGCTCAGGTGATATTTTCCTGTCAGCTTTTTACAGTTATACTGCATCAGTTTCAAGTGATTTAGCATATGAGTAGTATGTCCCTTTAAGGTTTCTAATATTTTCAGGTATCCTATATTGTTGAAAATATATTGTATTTGCACCATTTGTCAATAGAAGCTCTAAATTGTTAACAGAATGTCTAAAGCCATATATACCACATAATGAACATTAATTTGGTGTATTACGATGTATCAAATATAACCCAAATTTCATTTACGTAATTACTTAAACATATATGTCTTAAATAATCTATATCACACTTCTAATCTTCTTTACATGTCCCTTTAAAAATCCCATTAAATGTCTCCAAGATGTATGTGTGTATATAAGGGCATTAGATACACTGGAAAGCAGAGCTTGAGAAAGGCTTGTAGCCAAAACGCATTGCTCTGTTTTTGGTCACTTGAGGCTTCCGTAGTTTGACTGCACTTAACTCAGGCGGCAGATTCGTAAAGCAAAGAACAAACTTGTATCCAGAAAGGATCAGTAACAGAAACAGTTGCAAATTTGAATCACAGACGGAGATAACAGAAAGGACCTCAAAGGGAAATACACCTAATCTGTTCATCTTTACTCCAGTTTCGGTGTAAGTAAAAAAGTGCATCATTTTCAAGTGATTTAGCATATGAGTATTATGTCCCTTTAAGGTTTCTAATATTTTCAGGTATCCTATATTGTTGAAAATATATTGTATTTGTACCATTTGTCAATAGAAGCTCTAAATTGTTAACAGAATGTCTAAAGCCGTATATACCACATAATGAACATTAATTTGGTGTATTACACTGTATCTAATATAACCCACATTTCAATTATGTAACTCCTTAAACATGTCTTAAATAATCTGTATCACATGTCACTTTAAAAATCCCTTTAAAGGTCTCTAAGATGTATGTGTGCATATAAGGACAGTAGATACACTGGAAAGCAGAGCTTGAGAAAGGCTTGTAGCCGAAATGCGTTGCTCTGTTCTTGGTCACTTGAGGCTTCTGTAGTTTGACTGCACTGAAGGTGGCAGATTCGTAAAGCAAAGAAATAACTTGTATCCAGAAAGGATCGGTAACAGAAACAGTTGCATATTCGAATCACAGACGGAGATAACGGAAAGGACCTTGAAGGGAAATACACCTAATCTGTTCATCTTTACTCCAGTTTCGGTGTAAGTAAAAAGTGCACCTTTAAGTGAATAACTCTGCCATACTCTGACAAGGATCCCTTGTCTTATCCTATCTTTAACAGCATTATTGGAAATATTTATACCTATCTGGGACTCTGTGATGAACTTAGTCCCTATATGAACTTTTGCCATTGTTTTTAACATACGTTTTTTATTTTTCATATGTTTATTTTTATATTTCACTATGTATGTGTTTTTATCAGTGCAAGTTTTTTATGCATAAATCTTTTATGTCCACATTAAATGATTTCTGTCATCTGATACTACATTTTTGTAGTTTTATAATGTAAGGATATTACCTTACTGATCTGCTATTTAGCTCATTTTTTATTTGTAACTTATAGTCTGATACTGCTTATATATTTAGCTCTAGTAGCACCACAGATATAGTTTCCTATATGTTTGCATAGCGTATAAGGTTTCTCTCTCTGCAGTTGTGGGTTATGGCAGATCTTTAAAAGAGATCCTTTACTTTACATAACCAATTTTGCTGTTGATTGATGCTGCTTGGAATATTTTGCCAGCATCAGCACCCATTGCGATGCATAATAAAACGCCCTTCTGCAATGCTGCCTTTAAAGAGTAATTTTGGCAGTTTGAATATTTTACCGGCATTCTCAATCTTGCATCAGATTCCTTTTGAATATATTGCTGCCTCGTAGCACTTTCAATCATTGGGTCCCTAGACACAACTTTGAAGTGCTTAGCTACACCCCAGCACAATGAGCATATGCCACTCTGGGTGGAATTAGGGAAGCTAGAGGCAGAGTGGCATATGCTCATTGTGAACAGGCACAATTCCATACACTGAAACAAAGAGAACAGGCACAATTCAATACTCTGGTCTACTCAAACTAGTTCCCAGTTTCCTGGTCCCTGATATGAGCTTTACAAGATAAATGTTAGCCCGCAAAAAAAATATTTACTACCACTGGTAGTTAGTGATGTCGCGAACCTAAAATTTTGCGTTCGCAAACGGCGATCGCAAACTTCCACAAAAGTTTGCGAACCGGGCGAACCGCCATAGACTTCAATAGGCAGGCAAATTTTAAAACCCACAGGGACTCTTTCTGTCCACAAAAGTGATGGAAAAGTTGTTTCAAGGGGACTAACACCTGGACTGTGGTATGCTGGAGGGGGATCCATGGCAAACTCCCATGGAAAATTACATAGTTGATGCAGAGTCTGGTTTTAATCCATAAAGGGCATAAATCACCAAACATTCCTAAATTGTTTGGAATAACGTGCTTTAAAACATCAGGTATGATGTTGTATTGATCAGGTAGTGTAAGGGTTTTTTTTTTTTTTAAATGTACACTACTGTTTTAGCAGATATGACTTGCACTGGTGTGACACTGTGCCCTGGCAGGACCTGGAATGCACACGTGTGAGGGAAACTGACTGCTATTATTTCACAGTAAAAAAAGGTTTTTTGTTTTTTTAAAATGTATGTACAATACTGTTTTAGTAGATATGACTTGCACTGGTGTGACACTGTGCCCTGGCAGGACCTGGAGTGCACACGTGTGAGGGAAACTGACTGCTATTATTTCACAATAAAAAAGGGTTGTTTTTTTTAAATGTATGTACACTACTGTTTTAGCAGATATGACTTGCACTGGTGTGACACTGTGCCCTGGCAGGACCTGGAACGCACACGTGTGAGGGAAGCTGACTGCTATTATTTCACAGTAAAAAAAGGTTGTTGTTTTTTAAATGTATGTACACTACTGTTTTAGTAGATATGACTTGCACTGGTGTGACACTGTGCCCTGGCAGGACCTGGAGCGCACACGTGTGAGGGAAACTGACTGCTATTATTTCACAATAAATAAGTTTTTTTTTTTTTTTAATGTATGTACACTACTGTTTTAGCAGATATGACTTGCACTGGTGTGACACTGTGCCCTGGCAGGACCTGGAACGCACACGTGTGAGGGAAACTGACTGCTATTATTTCACAATAAAAAAGGTGTTTTTTTTTTTAAATGTATGTACACTACTGTTTTAGCAGATATGACTTGCACTGGTGTGACACTGTGCCCTGGCAGGACCTGGAATGCACACGTGTGAAGGAAACTGACTGCTATTATTTCACAGTAAAAAAAGGTTTTTTGTTTTTTTAAATGTACACTACTGTTTTAGCAGATATGACTTGCACTGGTGTCACACTGTGCCCTGGCAGGACCTCAAACGCACACGTGTGAAGGAAAATGACTGCTATTATTTCAAATTAAAAAAAGTTTTTTTTTTTTTTAAATGTACACTACTGTTACACCAGATATGAGTGGTGGCACTGGGCAAGTGGGCACAGTATACGCTGTGAGCCTGAGCTGGCAGGCAGGCTGCAATTAGATTACACAGGGGGAAAAAAAAGCAGACTGATGTTCTAGCCCTAAAAAGGGCTTTTTGGGGTGCTGTCCTTACAGCAGAGATCAGATGAGTCCTTCAGGACTGTAGTGGACACTGAATACACTAGCCTAGCTATCGACTTCCCTATTAAATCAGCAGCAGCTACACTGTCCCTCCTCTCACTAAGAATGCAGGCTCCGAATGAATCTAAAATGGATGCTGTCCAGGAGGTGGGAGGGTCTGGGAGGGAGTGTCTGCTGCTGATTGGCTGGAATGTGTCTTGTGACTGTGAGCTACAGGGTCAAAGTTTACTCAATGATGACGAATAGGGGGCGGATCGAACATTGCATATGTTCGCCGTCCGCTGCGAATGCGAACAAGCTATGTTTGCTGCGAACTATTAGCGGCAGAACTGTTCGCGACATCACTACTGGTAGTATCTTCTATTGAAAATATATCTATAGATGCGGCTTCAAATGTAAGGGAAGGGGACAAAATAAAAAAACTAAGTAAGATGCATGGTGTTAGGTGTTGTTTTCAGGGGGGAGTGTCAGTCAGAGATTTTCCTGGAACACACCGTATCAGCTGGAAATGAATATATTATTTGATTAGGATATCCCAGAGAACAGCACTTAGACCAGGCAGCAATGAGTCTAAAAACTATTCTCTTTTATTGAAAGATGAAAGGTACGTCTTATAGACGACAGTTACAGCATATAGGGTTAACATGATGACACGTTATGACCGCGTCATATTACACAGTGTTTGTCAGGAAAATTACAAGCTCATTATTATAATTAGGTAAAAGCAGAGCTGGGAAAAACAGTGTTTCTTATAACCAAAACAAAAATACATCTGGGTGCATAGCTCAGCCCAAAGCAAGGTCATTTGGGCTTCTTACCTAGATAACGGACTTCCAGGCACATCGCCAAGAACATTTGCAAGGTCAATAAAACTAATACAATTCTTACTAACATCAGCATATTTCTCACTACATAATAACTGCTATAATAAAATGTTCCTTAGACAAGATGGATGCCTAAGACAAAATGGCAGCTAAGAACAAATTGGCGCCGGTCATGCTAACAATTCCTAACATACCACCCTTTTATTCTAACAGAATAACATAAAAATAGAAAAGCACAGAAAATCAGTAAATCCTTGATCAATATAAGCCTGATACTTTGGTAACATGAATCTATGTGAGAATACTGTAGAGAAATGTATTCACATTTACTGCTATAATTTTATAGGCCAATAGGGCACAGTTTGTCACTGCACATAGGTGCGGCCTCTCCAATACTCTCCGTCTACCTCCCAGCATCCTCAAACTACTGGTCTATCTGCACAAAGACCCAACCAGCCCCCTATCTACCCCCAAACAACACTGCATCTTTATTTCTCCACCTGCATTGCTAGCACCCCCCAACATTTCCAACAGTTTCTTGCTCTGTACATTCTCCACAGTGAAGCATGACATGGGAACAGCACAAATGTCTCTAGGTGGCCTCTGATCACTTTAAGAACAGTCTTTGTCCTCTTAGAGCTCCACCTTCCTCAGAAACTCTGCTTCAATACCATAGTCCATTTGCAGTAGGGGTGCTTATCCAGTGTTCTTCTGCAGGTAGATGCTGGAAGTCCGATGGTTTGTTCATGGGGTAGACAAGGAAAGCCAGTGGATCCTCATAGCAATAGCAAGCAGACACTCGAGTCAGAAGGAGTCTAAGAAGGAAACAAAACAGCACAAGATGAGCACACATCCCGATACAATCACAATGATGTCAAAATAAAACTTCTTTCACCTTTTTGTAAGCATCACCATTCCTTTAGCTTAACTTGTCCTATGTCATTTAAAACCAGGAAAACATTGTGGATATATAATACAAACTAAATACATTGAAACTTTTACAGAGAATAACTCACAGCTTCTTTATACAATTTAAATGATATTTCATGAATACTAAGCAAGTGAAAACTGCTAGACTTCATCAAGAGGCTGAATGGCTATGCTAAGTAACTTATGCTAAGGCCTGCCCTGCAACAAAAATGAAAAAATAAAAACAGCCAATAAAAATATTTTATTCACACTTTCTCTTGGAACTACGAAAAATAAAAGAACCTAGTGTTGCTTTATTCTGCAAAGCTACTATCTGTAATGTTTATAATTCTCCAACTATGATCTTAATAGTCAGCAATCTCATCTGATATAAACACTACTAGTTTACTAATTATTTTATGCAACCTAAATTCTCTCACACTCCTGTATGAGGAAAGAATACAATCATAAAATCATTAAAACTACAAAATCTTTTAAAGGTAAACACATCTTTATGGTAAGATGATTCCTTTCATTGACAAACATCTAGAATTACCAAACTCAAATTGCAGATACCATACCAATTAATTAAAGGGAAAAAATACATTTGCTTTCGTAAAACACAGCTCCAATAAGAGCCATGGTAGATAGAAAATATCCACCTCTTAGTCCTTTTTTAGACATCTTCCCTATCCCCCCTAAGCCCCCAAGAATGCCTTTCTGAATAAAATATTTTATTATGACTTCTTATCCATGTTGGTTATACCAAAGTGGATATGTAATTATGTTTGCCTATATTTAAATCTAGTGGTTAGTATGATGATATGGGTATATGTATATAGATAAAATGTATATCCATTTTGTATTTTGTAATTTGTTGAATACTCTCTTTTCAGCAAAGGTGGTTACGCTTATGCATATAACTATAATCTGGAATACATGGTATATCCATGATATGTATATATATATATATATATATACAGGGAGTGCAGAATTATTAGGCAAGTTGTATTTTTGAGGATTAATTTTATTATTGAACAACAATCATGTTCTCAATGAACCCAAAAAACTCATTAATATCAAAGCTGAATAGTTTTGGAAGTAGTTTTTAGTTTTTTTTTTTTTTTCCAAATAATTTTTTTATTGAAGTTGAAATAAGTATTAACAAGCAAGATTCACCTTTAGAACAATATTATAACAAAAAGAGTCTTACATTGTATGCAATCTAAATTTGGTGATAAGACAGTATTGACATATAATAAGAGAGTTACATATAGTCATATTTCAATATGGTGTTAAACAAAAGTGCAGGTGAAAGAAAATAGAACTTCATTTTATATTATATTATATTATTGGCTAGTGGTCTCCACAGGATAATGGAAAACGCTTCATTGCATATCTGAGTCAGAGCTTCAGTCTGTGGAGAGCTAGTATGTGTGTTGGCCACTCTTGGGCCGACATATGTAGGGGGGGAGGGGATATCAGCGGGCAAAAAGCCGCTTAGATAAAAAAGAGGGGAGTGGGGGGGCGGAGCCTTCTAATCAATGCGGTGGAGCTTATAATATAATTAAGTATGGGTTGATGTCTTCCTCTGTTAAACAGACAAGTTATGCCGAGCCGAGCATTCCCAGTTGGCACAGCCCGATAGTATCTATAGCAACTGAGAGGTGGGATTATATATTCTAGGGTGGGACTAACGCGAAGTAAGAGTGTGCCTTCTTCTAGGCATGGGTGTTTACAATACCCTCAAGCTTATCAGAGGAGCAACCTGTTAGAAAATTTGTAACAAATTAGATATGTCAGATACAGCTGTACAATCATATTTAAAGTCTCACTTAAAATGTTAACAGATTGCATAGACAGTATTAAACTAGGCACACAAAGTACTCCAGAAATACAGTAATGTAGAGTATAAACTATACAGGGAGAATCTGTTATTATTCTAGAGTCACATAATTAATGCACTACAAGCAGTGAGGTAAGATTTACATCAGCAAATGTGACTGTAGAAGACTCTATGGTTAACCGTGTGTAAACACATGTACACTTTAAATAGGCTTGATAGACAGGGATTAGAGTGTACTGATGAAAGGGGGTAACAAAGAGCATAAATCATTAGGGGAAGGATAAACTAGGCCCTTTGTGGGAGAAAGTTATGATTAGAATAAAGAGGGGATGATAAGGTACCTAATATAACGGGGAAAGTGCCTGTATCCGGCCTGTATATATTGAACTTAGAATATTCTTTGGCTTAGAGCAGGGGGTGCATATAGAAGCCTAATAGAGGAAACCAACAAAAAGTAAACAACATTTCTGATGATCAATAACATATAAATAAACTTGTGGACTATATATTTGTCATAGTAAACCTCTATCTAGCTAATGTAAACAAATAGGAAGCCATGAGCCAAGAATAGAGTAAGGTATGTACCCGTATGTGGGCTCAGGGCTTACCTGTCCATCAAGTTTCCAGAGCAAGGGTCCTGCCAAGCAGATCAAGGGTGAGGGAGTGAAAGAAGAGTAAGGTATGTACCCACATGTGCACTCCCCCATCTGGAATATCCTTTGAGGTATAAGTTAGGAGGGTGTCTTGAGGAAATGTTCTCTCAAAAAGTCACGTAAAAGGCGCTCAGTGCAGAGGATACCTCTAAGGATAATCTCAGAAGAGGCCTAAAACTTAGGGAGGTGGGGTGGGAACCCCGGTGCGCCATTCTGATGCTGATGGGTTCAGATCACCCGTTTTTCCTTTTTTCCTGGGAGGTAAACCAGTAGGACCAGTGAGTCCCCAAGTGGTGAGGAGCTGTATTCCCTGTTCGAGAGAGGAGACTGTATGGGAGGAATCTTGATACTGCACGTGAAGCTTGACAGGAAATCCCCATCTGTATTTAACCTTGTTTTGTCTGAGGGCTAGGGTGAACTGATGGAAAGTCCTCCTCTTGTTCAAGGTGTATGGAGACAAATCTGGAAAAATCTGTAATTTGTTGTATGGATCCTTGAGGGGTCTGTTGGTGAAGGAGGCTCTCATGATTCTCTCCTTAGCGGTGTAGTAATGTAGACGTACAATGACGTCTCTAGGAGTGTCAGGTACTGAATTACGGGGGCGTGTGGATCTATGTGCTCTGTCCATCAGGAGGTCCCGATCTGTGGGAGAGTCAAGGATGACCTGAAACAGAGTAGTCAAATATTGATGGAGGACTGATGTAGGGACGTCTTCAGGGATGCCTCGGATCCTGAGGTTGTTGCGACGAGATCTATCTTCGTTATCTGCTAGTTTAGATTCAAGATCAGACATTTGTTCTGCCAATGATTGAGAATAAGCCAAAAGGTTGGCGTGGTCAGTTGTAAGATCCTCATGCCCAAAGCAGACCTAAAGACACACAAAACAGATGAACACTATGCAGAACTTAAACTACAAATGAAAGACAAGATAAAAAAAGCAGATATGGAAATTGCTGAAAAAAAGAGAAATAAATTTCTACGTGACCGCGAAGATTACGAAAATAACAGAGTATACGATTGGTCAAGGTTCCGCAGACGCCAAAGGAAACCTTCAAAAAAGCGGCCGAGTGATGTAGAAGACAGCAAAACCCTCAAACCAATTCTAAAAAAAGATAAAGAACGCAGGGTGGTCTTCTCATCCACTGAACCTGAATCAACCGATCGTGACTCTGAGTCTTCAGGATCCAGCGATGATATACCAGTTCCAGTGTCTCCCCATCCCTCTTCTCTTTCTCTCTCCTTACAGGGTGCATCTAAGAAAGATAAAAAGCATGGTGATAAGGCAGTCCGCCCCAAAACTCGCAATCAACAAGGTTTCCCTTTAGGAAACGCACAAGAAGATCAAGAAAGAAAAAGAGAAGACAACATGGGAAAGCAACAGAAATCACGGAAGAAGAAGTAACTTTGAATGTTATCAATTTGTCCAATACACAGCTATCTTTGGAACATGAAAAAGTCTTAAAAAAAGGACTAGGATTTGCACCGACACACAAGTTTTCTGCATTTAGAACACTAATTGATGTAAATAAGTTTATCAGGAAACTGACACTAAAAAGGTTTTTTCACTCTGAGCACACAGCCACTCATCATGTATCCAATATCAACTCTAACCTCTTGTCTAGCAGCATTGATAAAAATGTAGATTGGAATAAATTATTTTCCTTCTCAGATATTTGTTTAATTGAGACTATAGATAACTTCAATGCAGAAATTACTGATTTAGAACAGGGTTGTCTACCTACTCCTAGAAGGTATGAGTCCAATTTTTATCCTAGACATTTCAGGGGGAATTTTATTAATTCTTTTCATAAGCGAATAGAGGAAGATATTTTAAAACTAGAGGAAACATGTAATTCTCCTAGTTATCGATACAAACACAATCTAACTATTCAAGAACAACAAGCTGTGAGGGATTTGGCTGACAATAGCGACATTGTCATCCGCAATTCGGACAAGGGTGGCAATGTCGTTGTTCTCAACAAATCCGACTATATGAAAGAAGCCACTAGACAGCTGTCAGACAGCATCACATATAGGAAACTTGATTCAGACCCTACCACACTTTTTTCTAGACAATTACAACGATTAATAGAAGAAGCTGTGTCTCTTGGTATTTTTACCACAGAAAAATCCAAATACCTTTTACCAACCAATGCTATAACACCCATATTCCACTACTTGCCTAAAACGCATAAGAGCCTTTTATCACCTCCAGGGCGTCCCATTATTTCAGGCATAGGCTCCATTTTGGAGCCTATGTCTGAATGGATAGATAGCATACTACAACCGTTAGTTAAAAACTTGTATAGCTACATTAGGAATTCAGGCCATTTACTAGAAACATTGCATAATTTTAATTGGCTGGAAGGTTATAAATGGGTGACTATTGATGCTACATCTTTATATTCCTCTATACCTCATGTGCATGGATGCCGGGCCTTGGAATTTTTCCTGAACAGAAACACCTCCTACAGTGATGAGATCAAACAATTCATCTTGGAGGTTGTGGAGTTCCTACTTACCCACAATTATTTTATTTTTGATTCAGCTTATTATTTACAATGCCAAGGAACAGCAATGGGGGCGAAATTTGCCCCCTCTTATGCAAATCTTTTTGTGGGTAGGTGGGAACTCCAACATATTTATGATATAGGGGAACCTTTCAGGTCCGGCATCCTTATGTACATGAGGTATATAGATGATCTAATCTTCATTGTGAAGGATGACTTCCCCTTTCAGGAGTTCTTATCTGTCATAAACGACAATGAGATTAATTTGAGGTTTACTGGGGAATTACACCCTGAGGGAGTTAACTTTTTGGATCTACATCTCATTGGTGACAATTTAACACATAAGATTCTATCAAGTACATATAGGAAGGACACAGCTGGCAACACCATTCTCCATGCTACCTCATGCCACCCACGCCATTTAGTTAAATCGATACAGAGGAGCCAATTCATTAGACTCAAACGTAATGCTAGCAATCTTGAAAACTATGTACAGAGTGGTGAAGAATTGATCACACGACTTAAAGCTCGAGGCTACAATGAAAGAGAATTATTTAAAACATTTGAAGAGATTAAAAATTGGAAGCCCAAACCCACAGATTCCCCCCTTCCAGCAGGGACAACCGGTAGTACCACCTTACTTAGAGATGATTCTAAAAAGAAGAATTATCTTGATGAAAATAGTATTGTGTTTTCAACTGAATTTTCACTTCAATACAATTCTATTTGTGGTATAATCAAAAAACATCTACACATTTTAAAAGGTGATGAAATTTTAGTACCTCATATTAAAAATTGTAAATTTGTAGCAAAAAAACCACCAACACTAGCAACTAAGCTTTCTCCTAGTCTAGTGAAATCTAATATAAGTACTAACACTAATTGGCTCAGGGGTAAAGGTAATTTCAAAGCACACCTTTCAAATTGTTTAACATGTGAAAAAATGGACTATACTAATACATTTAATAGTGCAGTTACAGGTGAAATTTTTAAAATTGATTTCTATGCTACTTGCCTTACCTCCTATATAGTATATCTACTTGATTGCCAACTTTGCAAGGCCCAATATGTTGGTCAATCAACTAGGAGCCTTAGGGATCGCACTAGGGAACATTTGAGGGATGTAAAAAATTTCAATAAGGAATCTACGGTTGCAAGACATTTTAATTCTTTTCATCTCACGAATGTACCTAGTTTTAAAATTAAGGTCATAGACATAGTGAGAGTTCCCCTGCGAGGTGGCAATGTGTTAAAAATACTGGACAAGAAGGAATTATATTGGATCTATAAGTTAAGATCGAAATCACCATTGGGCATGAACCTAGAATGGGACATGAGATATTTTGTTGATTAGGTAAACATGATTTTATATACTTATTACTGTACACTCATACATATATTTTCATATTAGTATGCTTTCAGTATATGTCTACCTATTCGTCCATACAACACCTCAGTCTGGGTCCATATAATTCAAAAATAGGGAAAAGATATATTGTGTAGAATCATACGTGTGGTGACACATACATGTAATGTCATAATTTCATTTAGATATGAGACATGTTTGCAGTTATTTTGTGTAGGATGGTTATAGTATTCATTGGGTCTTTGCTGACATTCATATACATCTACACACATGTTTTTACATGTACTTCTCTCATATGTATGTGTGCAAATATTCCTCATGTATGTGTGTGTTCATACACACTTCCCATTCATCTGCAAATGACTAACTTCAAAGTGTCTTTATTTCTTTATTTATTACATTATTTTATTTTTATTTTATTTTATTATATTTTTCTCATTTTCTGCTTGTTCATTATTTTTTGTCAATTTTCTTTCTTTCATATAATCTGTTTTCTAAGTAATTAGGAATAATTACAACAATTTTTTGATGTAACTAATGATGCAATTTTCTAATAAGCCAAGTATTGCTATACTTTCACAAGTAATATGTCTTTTTTGTTTTTAAATACACAACCTAATGCATTTTAATGGGGCTGAATTTTAAATTAATTAGGAGAAAATTCATGTGTGAAACTGATCAAATTACAGAATTCAAAGATCAATCTCCTATTGGTTGCTGCCCCTTTAAATACATTAGCTTCCATTACTTGCACTTAGCATTTATGAGTAAGCGCACACCAGCGCGAAACATGTTAGATGGCTAACTACCCTCCTTGTTATTTTTGTGTTTTCTCTATTTTAATGGAATAAAAGTCTCTTTTTTTCTACCTGTTTGCTCAGCAGCCTTCCATTTTTTTCTTTTGCTGCATCCTCATGCTTTCTCTCAAGGATTTCAGTTCTCTCACCAAGGGAAGAAATCTCTCTTTTTAGTTCGCCAACAGATTGGCGGAGTTCCTGCCTTAAGGATGAGTAGTGAGTATCCATCTTATCAGTTAGGATTCTGATAGATTCTAAAAAAGTTGACTGAGATAATGTTGTTTTATCTTTGCGGGGAAATCTCAGGCCTAGTATTATCCGTGACTGGAGTCTCAGAGTCTCTAGACTCGTCCCCTGAGAAGTCAGGGTCTGAGAAGTTTTTACTGTGGAAATGATCAGTGAGAGTCCTCTTAGGCTTTTCTTGGTGTTTTGGTTTTCTTTTGGTAGATTGGGCCATAGTACAGGTGAGCGGTTCCCAGAGTCGGCTAGGGAGTTATATTTAATGATAGCACAGATGGGAAAGCCTAGTGGCCCACTGCTGGATAATAGTATTAATGAGTTACTCCCCCTCTCCTGGGGCTATGCCACCTCTGGGCGAGACCGGCAAAGGGAGTGAGGATATGACCCGCGTCCTGGGGGTGGACGCGGGAAAGGAAGGAGAGGGGGGGTCTAAAAGGGCAAAGGTTCAGGCTGTGTATAGATTATGCAAGATTCCTGTGTAACGTGGACACACCAGGGTGTCACCGCAGTCTAGTTTACCCTGAATGGTAGGCAGGCGTTAGAGGCAGAGGAGGGCTTACTCCATGTTTGGTTAGGTTTTACAGGTGAAGAAGAGAGGGGATATGGGGAGATATGTGCATTGCAGTAGCTCTAGTTTAAGGTGATGCTGCTTATGTATGAGGGTTGCTCAGAGCCCCCCCACTGCCACAATGTTTTGTTTTAAAGGTAGTAGTATATAAAACAGCTCGTCTGCAAACTCAATGTCCTTAACACAGGATGTACTAAAGATGTACAGGATTGTCAGTGCAAACCAAGAGTGTCCGTGCAAACCAATAAACTTATGTTAAGCCAGCTGTGTTTCTTGGAGTAGAAATAAAAAGGGCTCACTTATTGCCTTTCACAAATGTATTTCCCAATAAACTGAAAGTCCTCTGTAAAATGCACCATCATGTCTGAGTCGCTGTAAAAGTGATGGGAAAGCGACTATGCTGAGTGTATTGCCCACGTGGGAGTTCCGTTATAATGACCCCTTGCTTATTGAAAGTAAGTACTCAGGTAGCTTAGGCAAAACTTATGGGTCTTCCTTGAGTAGATAAGGGTTAAATAACCTCCTCTCAGGAGCTCCGTTAGGAGTTAGACTTAGGTAGGAGACTTAACTGTTTTAGCTAATATGCGTTACACACAGCTGGGTGCACGCTAGCAGGGAGGCCAAAAATGGCGTTTTCGCGCCTTAACTCAGGAAGGGCTTGGTGACAGCGTGGTGGAAGCAAGAGTCTCTATACCGAGTGCGCTGCACCTCTTTATCAGTATATAGGGTTGATTATGTGCTACCCCGATTCTAACCAGCACACACTTAGTCAGTACTCACTATTGCCGTAGTCGTGTTAAGTCTGGAAGTACACCGTCCATGATGCTCCACAGGAGTCTTAGGCTGCAGTAGCTGTGTGTTCAGTAGGGCTCCGGAGCGGATCCCCGACCCTCCGGAGCGCAATGCAAGGTGCTGCTGCAGCTGTTGTAGCACTGGGTAGACGGATCGCTGGCTAGATCTGGCTAGATCTGGCTAGTAGCCCTGGAGTACTTGCGGTCCTCGCCTCTCTCTAGTCTGGTGTAGCTCGTAGCAGAGCACCAAGTGATCCAAAGTGTGGTTTACTGATACAGGCTGATGGGCAGATACTAAAGAGCCTTCTTGTAAATAAAAAGCCCCTCTTTTAGTTAGATTTGAGTAGCTTAGTATTAAGATATTTGGAGGAGCTCTGTATAATGGCGACTGCTATGTGCGGTAGTTGGCTCCGCCCCCCCTAGTTTTTAGTTTGTTTTTAGTTATAGCTATTTAGGGGGATATCTGTGTGCAGGTGACTATTACTGTGCATAATTATTAGGCAACTTAAAAAAAACCAAATATATACCCATTTCAATTATTTATTTTTACCAGTGAAACCAATATAACATCTCAACATTCACAAATATACATTTCTGACATTCAAAAACAAAACAAAAACAAATCAGTGACCAATATAGCCACCTTTCTTTGCAAGGACACTCAAAAGCCTGCCATCCATGGATTCTGTCAGTGTTTTGATCTGTTCACCATCAACATTGCGTGCAGCAGCAACCACAGCCTCCCAGACACTGTTCAGAGAGGTGTACTGTTTTCCCTCCATGTAAATCTCACATTTGATGATGGACCACAGTTTCTTAATGGGGTTCAGATCAGGTGAACAAGGAGGCCATGTCATTAGATTTTCTTCTTTTATACCCTTTCTTGCCAGCCACGCTGTGGAGTACTTGGACGTGTGTGATGGAGCATTGTCCTGCATGAAAATCATGTTTTCCTTGAAGGATGCAGACTTCTTCCTGTACCACTGCTTGAAGAAGGTGTCTTCCAGAAACTGGCAGTAGGACTGGGAGTTGAGCTTGACTCCATCCTCAACCCAAAAAGGCCCCACAAGCTCATCTTTGGTGATACCAGCTCAAACCAGTACTCCACCTCCACCTTGCTGGCGTCTGAGTCGGACTGGAGCTCTCTGCCCTTTACCAATCCAGCCACAGGCCCATCCATCTGGCCCATCAAGACTCACTCTCATTTCATCAGTCCATAAAACCTTAGAAAAATCAGTCTTGAGATATTTCTTGGCCCAGTCTTGACGTTTCAGCTTGTGTGTCTTGTTCAGTGGTGGTCGTCTTTCAGCCTTTCTTACCTTGGCCATGTCTCTGAGTATTGCACACCTTGTGCTTTTGGGCACTCCTGTGATGTTGCAGCTCTGAAATATGACCAAACTGGTGGCAAGTGGCATCTTGGCAGCTGCACGCTTGACTTTTCTCAGTTCATGGGCAGTTATTTTGCGCCTTGGTTTTTCCACACGCGACCCTGTTGACTATTTTGAATGAAACGCTTGATTGTTCGATGATCACGCTTCAGAAGCTTTGCAATTTTAAGAGTGCTGCATCCCTCTGCAAGATATCTCACTATTTTTTACTTTTCTGAGCCTGTCAAGTCCTTCT
Organism: Bombina bombina; assembly: GCF_027579735.1. NCBI lineage: Eukaryota > Metazoa > Chordata > Amphibia > Anura > Bombinatoridae > Bombina > Bombina bombina. The sequence goes on from NC_069499.1 coordinate 1,171,737,155, forward strand.
TTTGACCCATTTTGCCAAAGGAAAGGAAGTTGCCTAATAATTATGCACACCTGATATAGGGTTTTGATGTCATTAGACCACACCCCTTCTCATTACAGAGATGCACATCACCTAATATGCTTAATTGGTAGTAGGCTTTCGAGCCTATACAGCTTGGAGTAAGACAACATGCATAAAGAGGATGATGTGGTCAAAATACTCATTTGCCTAATAATTCTGCACTCCCTGTATATATAATACTGGTAGGGAAGGAGGGCACTCACAGGACTTCATACATAAGGTAATCTTTTATTGTAGTTCTAACAAAAGTGTATTGTCGAAGTGTATATGACTCTGTCGTTCTAGGGATTTGACGCGGACGCTGTGTTCCGCACTTGTTCAGATTATGAAATTTGTCTTGAAGAAGGCCTAAGAAAAGGCAGAAACGTCGACAATACACTTTTGTTAGAACTACAATAAAAGATTACCTTATGTATGAAGTCCTGTGAGTACCCTCCTTCCCTACCAGTATTCTATATCACTTGAGGATTGCACCCGGGCATTGGAAACGTTGATGTGGATGGAGTGCTAGGCCACCGGCTACTACCTATATATATAGATATATATATATATATATATATATATATATATATATATATATATATATATATATAATACTTCCCATATACCCTCATCTGCCGATCTGCTGAGTCCTCACAAGTCTAATTTGTTTGATCAATTATATTATATATATTTGAAATATGGAATTGCTTATGCGCTACAGAATAGAGGTATTATTCAGCTTATGTATTTGATACGCATATTATCTCTCATTTATTGATTATTATATTTCTTTGTTTATTTTTTGGTTGTTTACACACTTTATTGTTCTGTACCAAGATTATTATTTTTTTCTCCTGTATATATAGGGTTAAACTGAACTCTGGGCGTGTTGTTGTTTTCAACAATGTGCTTTTTTATCCAATGATGTTGCTGCAATTATGTATATATTGTACACCTTTGGCTGGCTCCAGTATGCTATGATTACGGCTTTGCCAAAACGCATAAGCCCTGCCAGCCAGAGGTACCCTATCTCTAGTTTGTACTGATATCCTGCATGTCCCAATCTTTTATACTTGCCAATAAAGGTAAAGTTTTATTTATCTAATGCTCTCATCTTCTCTTCTGTGGATTTGCTACTGCCTGTGAGAGCGTTAGTACCCTGCTACGCCCCTTCAGTGTCTCCAGGAGGACTTTGTATATGCAATGCACTGATAGTATTACAGAAACATCATTGGACAGCGGTGTTAGTTTACCTTTGCTTCTACGAGCTTGCTGCACTGTCTGATTAGAGGAAATCTGTGTGTGACGTCGGATATGTCACCTGCTGTACCATCGAGTTGGAGGAAATTTGTGTGTAGCGTCGGTTACGCCACCTGGTTTGGCGTGGTTACACTCTCCTTCTGTAAAAGATCCAGTGGAGTCTCAGCAGCCGCACACGGGTATACTGTACAGCCAAGGAGGTACGGAAGGTACCAATACCGCAATCAATGAATGTGTGAGGTGTTACTCCCTCCCAGGACTTTGCCTAGACCCATAATATATCGGAGCTTCGTGAGGAGGAGGTGAGATCTGTATCGTTCCTAATTGCTTATTGTATCAGTGACTTTGTAGGCCTACCGAGTCCTCTATGTATATAACACTTTTATTTAATTAGTGTTAATTTGAGATGGGACGTTTTTTGAACTAAATTGTTTGGGTATTTTTTTCCCCTCACCCCCTCCTCTTGTTAGGTAGAAAATATACCATCAATATATTATGCTACTCCCTAAACAAATATTTCTCTGTATAATTAATATAAATTTCTAGCTGAGACGTGTCCTCACTATGTTCCACAAAGGTGAAGGGTCTAAAATATTCTGATATATTGCAGCATTTTCTTTAAACTATAAAGGTGCAAACATGTTTTCTATACTCAGTGGGCCATTCAATAGGTTATAATACTACAAGGTTTAGAGTTACACTTATCTAAAGGGTTACTTTGTTTAAATACATAAACTACAATGTTGTACTAATACAAATAAGGCATACTTTTCTGCAGACAAAACTATATGACTTCTTATAACTAATATGATCAACAAAAAATAACACAAATACAAGAGAATACACAACAAGCAATATAAGTAAACAAGTTAAAACAATACTCCCCTAATTTAATTGTGGTTGACTCTGTAACAGTGTAACAGGTCCTCAATATCAACAGGCAAGCCACAGTCCAGAGAATGATAATCTTTATGTTCTGAAGACACACATCATAGGAAAAAGTCATATATTATCCAGAGTCCAGTTCTGGGGCTTGTACCAGCATGCAAAGCAAAGAATGGATCCAAAGATAGTTCAGCAACTTTTACTGCAGTATGGTGGTTAAAACAAACTTGACAAAAGGTCTTTCATCTTCATTGTCTCTTTCTTTAAAAGGTTTACTTGCATTCAATCTTCAATCTTTTGGAGAGTGCACTATGGAATTGTATCTGTACTGATTTTACCTAAATATGAAAAACTCAAAAATAATTCAGTTAGTGTCTTTAATCTCTGGATACAGCTTCATGATCTCATCCTGCAAATACAAATATTGTGTTAAGAACAAAATAGAAAAATAAAAACATTTTAGGTTCATTTACTTACTTAAAATAATCACCCAAAATCACATAAAGATACTCATCAATACTTCCCCCTTAGTTTGCATCAAACATCTTATGTGCCACGCAAACACAATATAACAGCAAACTAAAAGACAATTCATTCACTCCATAGTATACTATTCTTAACATCAGGCAAAATCAAATACACCTCAATAGTCAATATTCCATTCATACAGCACCCTTCCACACGCATTCACTAAAAATAAAAACATAACATTCTCTTAGAAAACACTTAAAACCAACTGTCCATTCCACAAAACAAAACATTAACAGTCGACACAAACTGTTAACAACCAGAATAAACCTGAAATTCAACACATATACTTACATTCACTGAAAACAGCACTCGTAAAACACTACAAATAATTAAAATCCTATAACAACCGTCTATACCCTGGTTCTGCAAATTATACCATGCACAATACTATGAGATCACACTAATAATGCAATCACTTCAGAAGATCAATAAACTCCAGTTGCATATTTACAAATAAAATCCCTAACCATAGATTTACAAAGGAATACACAAACACCTAAGTACTATATTTTGGGAAAGATCAGATAAAAATGGTACAGCCACTGTTCTATATAGCCCCTGCTCGCATTCACATTGCTAATCCACTGTTAAAGGGACAGTCTAGTATAAATTAAACTTTCATTATTCAGATAGGACTTTTAATTTTAATCAACTTTCCAATTTACTTTTATCATCAAATTTGTTTTTTTTTATCTTGGTATTCTTAGTTTAAGCTAAACATAGGTAGACTCATATGCTAATTTCAGCCTTGGAGGGCTGCCTCTTATCACATACTTTTTAAATCTCTTTTCAACACAAAGAGACAGAAAGTACACGTGGGCCATATAGATAACACTGTGTTCAGGCACAGAGGGTTATTTAAGATCTAGCACAAAACAATGCTAAATGCAAGACAATAGAAAATAACAAGTCACAATCATGTGATCAGGGGGCTGGAAGAAGGTTCCTAGATAAAAGGTAATCACAGAGGTAAAAAGTATATTAATATAACTGTGTTGGTTTTGCAAAACTGGGGAATGGGCAATAAAGGGATTATCTATCTTTTAAAACAATAACAGTTCTATGGTAGACTGTCCCTTTAAATAAATCATGTGTGGCACAAATAATTTGTGATAAGCTCTGGAATCCAGTCTATACTTTTACATAACCAAAATTTTAATAAATACACAATTATTTTGTTTAACTTTTTTTTATAATTTGATATTATATTCACCATTTTACAGCTCTCTAACTAAATATAACAATTGTATACAACAAAATGAGCTTTCTAAAAATAATAATAATTTACACTAATAGATTAAAAGGACAGTTTGTCTAAAAATTTCCCCTTTAACTTGTTCTCAATGATCCACTGTCCTCACTTATAGTAAAAATGTATACTGATGTCCATTGAATAGCCTAAACAAACACAACCAGCATAAAAAACACAGTGGGGTGCAGGATAGTTAAAGGGATATTTTACCCAAATTAAAAAATATCTTTAACTGAAACTGTTGACATAGTTAAATATACTAGTGTTTGCCTTACAATAAACCTCATTTTCTTTCTCTGTAAATATTTCTTTAAAATCTCAGATTTTATATCAGTTTGCCTGTACCCCTTTAAATATTTTCTCTTCTTTTTTTCCTTTTTTTTCCACTAGTCTCACAGATCGCAACACAAAGATTGCAGGCAATTTATCAGTTCAGTTTGCATTACAAAGGGAATTCATTTACACTGCGTAACTATCTGCTATCTAAACGGCAGATTAAAAAAATATATATTTTGCAAACTACTACATTTATGTTTTATCTCCTTTACTTGTTAATACAGTGTTATTGCTGCTCATGAACTCCTTTCACATGAGTGAATTGATCCTTTAAGTAATGAAATGACAATTTTCCATTGCTCTGTCTAAGCCCTGAGCTCCGATTTTACAGACAAATATAAGATAAGGAACACAATGAGATATGCTTATTATCCAAAATTCAACTCATTGCAATAAACTGTGTTTTGAAAGCACAAAATCTGCTACTTCATATATACAAATAAACTTGCAAATGCAATTTCTCCTACTTTTTTATACTATTCAGCTTGTATAACAAGCAATTGAAAATACATTAATATAAAAACTATGTTACAGTGTACTGTCCCTTTAAGGACTAACCATTTATTATGTAAATTACATATGTATACCCTAGCCATGATTAGGAAACTTGTATTATTTACCATAAAAATTCTACTTCTTTACTGTATCATGACCTGCATATTTAAATGAGAGCCATGACAGCATAAATAATACCCATTTATATTAAAACTTCTACTGAATTAATTTACTTGCAACAGAAACAGACCCAAATAATTTTAGATAAATTTAATGATATACAGCTTATAACCTTGTTTTATCTTTTCCACTAACTCCTTGCACAAATCTTGCAAATACAACATACTTGAATAAACCTGTTAATCTTTTTTCACTTACCAGAACATGACCGAAAGTCACACAATCATCCGCACATTCCCAAATCCCTTAATTAGTTCACTTGCAAAAACAATATATTTATATGTCGCAACAGGTGGACAGTCTTTATTTGCATACAACAAATATCACTTAAAACTAAAAACTGCTGTTAATAACACACATAATCAAGAACATGCTTATGACTTTAAAATAAAGTTACAACTGCAAGGAATGGCCATTTTCCCAACAGATTGAGGCAAACAAATTTCAAACAGAATAATACATTCTCAGATCTTTTGGTTTAGAGTAAATCTTTTACACTTCATACAAGAACACAGTGAGAACTGATAGACCAACACTCATTACACAGCACAGCACTGCCCTCCCTTTCTCTACTCATAACTTTTCTGAATGTAGGAGAAAACTTCAGCATGTACAGCTCCCTGCCTTGAAATTAAACTGTTAACCCCATTGTATAACATTAAAAATGCAATAACAGTCTCCTTTTCTCTATGCATTATTATCAATATTTTGCTATGAGCAGACCCCATTTTTTAACAACACAATAATAGCAGCAAAATAACAGCAGCAATGATAAAATGCACAGTCACTTAATATCTTCTAAGCACAGCACAGCACAACACAATCATATAGCAATAAAAGCAAGCAAGCAAAAGCACCAAATACTAATTCAAATCCAGTGATAGGTAATAAAAACTCTACTATAGGAATGTATATGGAAAACTTCAACACAGATGAGACTCAAACTCACCATAACACAGCGATGCCAACTTGCCCGGGGGACTTAAACCTCCCGTCAAATGTACGCTAACTTTTTATCTCTTGCACGCTTCACCAGACAGGACTGCACACCTATCTAAACTAGCACAGGACTGTAAACCTGTCTAGAAGGGTTAATACAACTGCCGGCAGGCCTATAGCCTCCACAAAAAAACCTGCACTTTTACTGCAGGAACCCCTTAACCCTTTATCATATATAACCAACACCTATTACCAAAAATAAATTTAGGTTCAGATTCACAGAGGGAAGTAGAGTAAAAAACACTCATCTACTTATCCAGTGCGAATCCCACAAGCTGACACCAGAATTGTTAGGTGTTGTTTTCAGGGGGGGGGAGTGTCAGTCAGATCTTGGCCTGGAACACACCGTATCAGCTGGAAATGAATATATTATTTGATTAGGATATCCCAGAGAACAGCACTCAGACCACGCAGCAATGAGTCTAAAATCTATTCTCTTTTATTGAAAGATGAAAGGCATGTCTTATAGACGACAGTTACAGCATATAGGGTTAACATGATGACACGTTATGACCGCATCATATTACACAGTGTTTGTCAGGAAAAATACAAGCTCATTATTATAATAAGGTAAAAGCAGAGCTGTGAAAAACAGTGTTTCTTATAACCAAAACAAAAATACATCTGGGCGCATAGCTTAGCCCAAAGCAAGGTCGTTTGGGCCTCTTACCTAGATAACGGACATCCAGGCACATCGCCAAGAACATTTGCAAGGCCAATAAAACTAATACAATTCTTACTAACATCAGCATATTTCTCACTACATAATAACTGCAATAATAAAAAGTTCCTTAGACAAGATGGATGCCTAAGACAAAATGGCAGCTAAGAACAAAATGGCGCCAGTCATGCTAACAATTCCTAACACATGGCTAAAGAGCTATAAGTACAAATAAGTATGTAACTTAAATATATATGCATATGTTTGTAATTGCAATGCATCAAATTTTTTCTCCTTCAATTGCTGCTTTCAGATATGATAAATTATAGGGACACTGTACTGTAAAACCTATTTTTCCTTAATGTAAGTGTAGAGCCAAATAGGCTTAGAGCATATTAAGGGTTAAAGCATGCAGGGAAAGGAAAGAGGAGAAGTGTGTGTTTGCAACTATGTTACTGTTCAGGGAGTGTAGACAGACTCAACCTTCATAAGCAGGAACAGTACCAAGCCTGATCCTTTTCTCCTCTAGAAGATCTGTGAGTTACCCTCCCTACTAGATGTTAAAGTGAATGTCAACTGGAGCATAGTCGCTTAAGTCAAAGAAAAGAATTTTAAAAATGAACAAGAGCTTTATTCATCAATTGTGTAGTATATACTTATCTTCTGCGATTTGTACCTTGTAATCATGGAAGGATAAGCGCCTTTCCTCCGCCTGCCATATTCATCAATTGATTGACAGATGACCAATCTGCAATTAGCTAATCATTGTGTCCCCCCCCCATGGTGTTCAGCTCATTTGCAGAAATGTCACGGCCCGAGGGGAAACAACATCTGATCAATTGAACATCTGTCAATCAATTGATAAATATGGCCGGCTGAGAAACGGCACTTATCCGTCTATCATTACAAGGTACAAATTGCAGAAGATAAGTATATACTACAAAATTGATGAATGAAAGTCTCATTCATTTTTAAAAATTCTTTCCTATGACTTGAGCGACTATGCTCATGTTGACATTCACTTTAAGGTTGGTGGAGTGAGCATTTACGACTTCCATATGGTTGCTAATATATTTTACCACAGCTCAGAAAGGTTTACTCAAACCTAGTCTTTGTAAACACAAGGGGTGAGATTACATAGGCGGTGTTGGTCGCAAAACCCGGCGTTGCCTATTTTTAGTCGAATCGAGTCATCACATATATGGTGCCGCATACAAGTTTGGCCGTATATATTTCATCCGTCGCCTGCTGTTTTTACTCCCATAAACATAGAACCGGCGTCGCAAGTCGGTATCAGATATTCAGCGCTAGGTCTTAAGCACAAGTATGGAGAAATTGTATTCCATTTTCACCTTGCCACACATAGGCAGGCATAGCAAGCCTTGCACTGAGTATACAAGTACCATAACTGACTAGAAGTCTTATCAAACAACCAATGCATGCGCAATATCCACGCCCAATCCACTATCCCCCTACTGCAATAAATAAAAAAATGTATTAACTTCCAAACCGCAAACCTCCCACAACACAATCTACCTATTAAAACTATTAACTCATAATCTGCCAACCTCCACATTGCAAACTACCTAACACAATGCTAGATTACGAGTTTTGCGTTATGATCGGCTCGGTACTAAGTTGCAAGTTATTTCCACCGCTCATCTCCCTATAGCACTGCTATTACAGGTAAGTGCGGGTGAAGCCCGAGACGTGACAGTCTAATTTATCATATTTATGATTTTCTGTGACCGCCGTGTCAAGTATACTGAGTGACCACTTACTTTCCTTATTGTCCACATTGGTCATTGACTGTATTTGGCTCTTATATTTATGTTCCATATACACAGTGTGATACTGCTCATTTCTCAGGTTTTCATAAACCCAGCGTTAGCAGGCAATATTGCAGCATTGAGCTCCATTGAGCTCCATACTGCACTCAAATACCAGCACTGCTTTGAGCTGGTTTTACGTGCTAGTGCACGATTTCCCCATAGACATCAATGGGGAGAGCCGGCTAAAAAAAAGCCTGCAATAAAGAAGCGTAAAGCTCGATAACGCAGCCCCATTGATTCCTATGGGGAAAGAAAATTTATGTCTACACCTAACACCCTAACATAAACACCCCTAATCTGCCACCCCCGACATCACCGCCGCCTACATTACGCTTATTAACCCCTAATCTGTCGCCCCCGATATCGCCGATACCTACATTACACTTATTAACCCCTAATCTGCCACCCCCAACGTCACCGCCACTATATTATTATTATTATTATTGGTTATTATTATCGGTTATTTGTAGAGTGCCAACAGATTCCGCAGCACTATAAACAAAGGGGGAGTACAACAAAACAATTATAGGGATCATAGTTATTATCCCTAAGTCTAACCCTAACCCTAACAATCACTAACTTTAACATAATTAAAATAAATCTAATTAAAAATTACAATTAATACCTAAATAATACTATTTAAAAATAAATACTTACATGTAAAATAAACCCTATGATAGCTACAATATAACTAATAGTTACATTGTAGCTATCTTAGGTTTTATTTTTATTTCACAGGCAAGTTTGTATTTATTATAACTAGGTAGACTAGTTAGTAAAAAGTTATTAACTATTTACTAACTACCTAGCTAAAATAAATATAAGTATACCTGTGAAATAAAACCTAACCTGTCTTACACTAAAACCTAACCTTACACTACAATTAAATAAACTGAAAGTCAGAGAAACAAATTCTTGACGGAGGTGCGCACAGGACAATGGTGGTGGGGGTCTGTCCAAATAGGCTGCTCTTCCATTACGTATGTCGATGGTGAAGAAATCTGTAGTGGGAAAAAGGAAGGCGCCAATAGGGTAATAAAGCTAATACCCAGATAAAATGTGGGAAGGGTGAGGACCAATACTCACAAACAAAGCGGCACTGTGGTGTGCCTGAAAAAGCAGACCGGGACCTCAGCATCGCCCGGAAGACAGACAAAGGCAGCAGCTAATCCTCGAGCCGGACCGTGTTCGTATGGCCTATCAGGATCTCAGAGTAGTGACACACCTTCCTCTTTGTGTGCCGGGAATCTGTACACTTACAGAGGAAAAGTCAGGTAGTGGTAGACAGTGTATAAAGCTCCGGTTTGCTAATACTTGCACAGTCCACAAATGGAAAGAGGGGAGAACAAACTCCAGCAGGGTGAAGATAAAACAATTTTATTAAATTGTCTTAAAATAAAGCAACGCGTTTCTCGGCTACACAGAGCCGTTTCATCAGGCTGTAATGATTACAGCCTGATGAAACGGCTCTGTGTAGCCGAGAAACGCGTTGCATTATTTCAATTGTAATTAAATACAATTGACTAAATTACAAAAACAAACACTAAATTACACAAAATAAGAAAGAAATTATCAAATATTTAAACTAATTACACCTAATCTAATAGCCCTATCAAAATAAAAAAGCCCCCCCAAAATAAAAAAAACCGCTAGCCTAAACTAAACTGCCAATAGCCCTTAAAAGGGCCTTTTGCGGGGCATTGCCCCAAAGAAATCCACACAACCAACCCCCCAAATAAAATCCTATCTAAAAAAACCTAAGCTTCCCATTGCCTTGGAAAGGGCATTTGGATGGGCATTCAGCCCAAACCCTAATCTACAAATAAAACCCACCCAATAAACCATTTAAAAAACCTAACACTAACCCCCGAAGATCTACTTACAGTTTTTGAAGACCGAACATCCATCCTCAACGAAGCCAGGAGAAGTCTTCATCCAAGCGACAAGAAGTGGTCTTCCAGGCGGGCAGAAGTAATCCTCCAGACGGCATCTTCTATCTTCATCCTTCCGGCGCGTAACGGCTCCATCTTCAAGACATGCGGCGCGGAGCATCCTCTTCTTTCGATGGTCGCTGAAGAATGAAGGTTCCTTTAAATGACATCATCCAAGATGGCATCCATTGAATTCCGATTGGCTGATAGAATTCTATCAGCCAATCGGAATTAAAGGTGAAAAAATCCTATTGTTCCAATCAGCCAATAGAATGCAAGCTCAATCCTATTGGCTGATTGGATCAGCCAATAGGATTTTTTTACCTTTAATTCAGATGGGCTGATAGAATTCTATAAGAATCCAATAAGTTTTAATGTGTTTTTACTATTTTATTTGTAATGTAGTATTTTATTTTTTTATGTAATCAAGGGGTTAATTTAGGTGGTGTTAGGGGGGCTTAGTAATTAAATATTTTGTTTGCATTGTGGAGGTTGGTGGTTTAGGAGTTAATAGGTAAATTAGGTTTAATTTGTTGTGTGGGGTTGCAGATTAGGGGTTAATAGATGTATTAGGTAGATTGCGATGTTGGGTTTTGCGCATTTAGGGGTCAATTTTATTAGGTAGTTTTTAGTTTTTTTCTTCATACTTCGTGCGGGCAGTTAGTATTTTTAAAAATACTTATTGCGGGCAGTTAGTTTTTTTTTTAATACTTATTGTGTGCGTTTTTTTTTTTTTTAATACTTATTGCGGACGGTTATTTATTTATTTATAATACTTATTGCGGTTAGGTTTATTTTTTGTAATGCTCCATTTGCCTTCACTGCATCACTGTGGATTCCGAAAATGTCAGGATGGTGAAAGAATCCACCTGCAGTGGATTCTTTCACCACCCTTCCATTTTCGCGTCCAGGTGAATTATTTTTTCTGCGCGCGCAGCCAACATACATTCTTTTGGCTGCCTCGCACTGCCAACATTACTTTGAGGATGCGTGCGCAACTGCCGAAGGCGACGGACGCGTTACAAACGCGATTATAGTAAATATATATATATATATATATATATATATATATATATATATATATATACACTTTTTTTAAATAAAAATAACAATTTCTTCTATGTGAAACACCTTTAGATTTAGCACAGTTGGTCTAGCTCAGTGTCAGGTTAGCAAGAGAGCGTTAACTGTTAATTTTTTTCAGCGTGCCACACAGAAGTCTATGGGGAGAAGTTAGCATGGTCGCAATATCCAAAGTCCTGAAGTCAGCGCACACCGGTCTTTCTCTCTTGCATTAACTTTTTACTTTTAACTTGTAATACGCACTCTATTGCGGCCATGATAAATTTTTTCTTTGAGCACAAATAGTGTGCAAGCAAAAAAAGATTGAGGACGCCACTTGTAATATAGGAAAATATTTCAGTCTATTGACTGCTTTTAATTTGAAAATAAGCCAATGGGAATGCATGGGTACAGCTAAATAAAGGCAATAAAAGTTACAAACACCCACCAACAGTAAAAACCACCACCCACCCAACCAAACCCCCCAAATAAAACTCTATAAAAATAAACCTAAGCTAACCATTGCCCTGAAAAGGGCATTTGGATGGGCATTGCCCTTTAAAGGGCATTTAGCTCTTTTACGGTGCCCAAACCCTAATCTAAAAATCAAACCCACCCAATAAACCCTTAAAAAAACCTAACACTAACCCCCGACGATCCACTTACAGTTTTCGAAGACCGGACATCTATCCTCATCCAGCTGGCGAAGCCATCATTGAAGCAGACAGAAGTCTTCATCAAAGCAGGCAGAAGTCTTCATCCAAGCGGGCAGAAGTCTTCATCCAGATGGCATCTTCTATCTTCATCCATCCGGCACGGAGCGGGTCCATTTTCAAGACATTCGGTGCGGAACATTCTCTTCTTCGATCGTCACTGGAAAATGAAGTTCACTTTAAGTGACGTCCTGTGAGATGGCGTCCCTTACATTCCAATTGGCTGATATAATTCTATCAGCCAATAGGAATTAAAGGGGGCAAAATCCTATTGTCTGATCCAATCAGCCAATAGGATTGAGCTTTAATCCTATTGGCTGATCCAATCAACCAATAGGATTGAGCTTGCATTCTATTGGCTATTCCAATCAGCCAATAGAATGCAAGCTCAATCCTATTGGCTGATTCGATCAGCCAATAGGATTTTTTCCCCTTTAATTCCTATTGGCTGATAGAATTCTATCAGCCAATTGGAATGTAAGGGATGCCATCTTGGATGACATCACTTAAAGTGAACTTCATTTTCCAGCGACGATGTCTTGAAGATGGACCCTCTCCACGCCGGATGGATGAAGATAGAAGATGCCATCTGGATGAAGGCTTCTGCCCACTTGGATGAAGACTTCTGCCCCTTGGATGAAGACTTCTGCCGGCTGGATGAGGATGGATGTCCGGTCTTCGAAAACTGTTAATGGATCATCGGGGGTTAGTGTTAGGTTTTTCTAAGAGTTTATTGGGTGGGTTTTATTTTTAGCTTAGGGTTTGGGCACCGTAAAAGAGCTAAATGCCCTTTTAAGGGCAATGCCCATCCAAATGCCCTTTTCAGGGCAATGGTTAGCTTAGGTTTATTTAGATAGAGTTTTATTTGGGGGGGGGTTTGGTTGGGTGGGTGGTGGGTTTTACTGTTGGGGGGTGTTTGTCATTTTTATTGCCAGGTAAAAGAGCTGATATCTTTGGGTCAATGCCCTGCAAAAGGTCCTTTTAAGGGCTATTGGCAGTTTAGTGTAGGCTAGAGGTTTTATCATTTGGGGGGGGGGGTTATTTTGCTAGGGCTATTAGATTATGTTTTTTTTTTATAATTTCGTATAATTGTATTTGATTAATTTAATGTATTTGATTTGATTGTAATGTTAGGTTTTATTGTAAGGCAGGTTAGGTTTTATTTTACAGGTAAATTTGTATTTATTTTAATTAGGTAGTTAGTAAATAGTTAATAACTATTTACTAACTTGTCTACCTAGTTAAAATAAATACAAACTTATCTGTGAAATAAAAATAAAACCTAAGATAGCTACAATATAACTATTAATTATTTTGTAGCTAGCTTAGGTTTTTTTTTACAGGTATGTATTTAGTTTTAAATAGGTATTACTTAAGTAATAATTGTAAGGTTTATTTAGATTTATTTTAATTATATTTAAGTTAGGGGGTGTTAGGGTAAGACTTATGCTTAGGGTTACGTTTAGGGGTTAATATATTTATGTAGTGTTAGTGAAATGAGAGGCCAGAGGTTTAGGGGTTAATAAATTTAGTATAGTGTCAGCGACATTGGGGCAGCAGAATAGGGGTTAATAAGTATAGGTAGGTGGCAGCGATGTTAGGGGCGGCAGATTATTATTATTATTATTATTATACTTTATTTATGAAGCACCAACATATTCCGCAGCGCTGTACATGGATACAATTCATTTCGAATAAAACAATACAAGACTTGTAAAAGACAGGACAAAATGTACAAACACATACAGGAGGGATTGAGGGCCCTATTCCCGTGGGAATTTACAATCTAGAAGGGTAGGAGGTTGAGAAACAGGAGGTGAGGACTGCAAGATTTGGAAAGATGTTAATACAGAGTTAGATGAGGGAAATGTTAGGTAAGTGAAGTTAATTTATTATTGAGTTGGGTGGTAGGCTTCCCTGAACAGAAAAGTCTTCAGGGAACATTTAAAGGAAGACAGATTAGGGCAAAGCCTGACAGCACAAGATTAGGGGATAATAACTATAATGTAGGTGGCGGCGATGTTAGGGGCGGCAGATTAGGGGTTAATAACTGTAATGTAGGTGGCAGCGATGTTAGGGGCAGCATATTAGGGGTGTTTAGACGTGTTTTTTATGTTAGGTTTAAACATAACTTTTTCATTCCCCATAGACATCAATGGGGCTGTATTACGGAGCTATTGCTTCCACGATCGCAGGTGTTAGGCTTCTTATTTGACAGCTCTCCCCATTGATGTCTATGGGGAAATTGTGCATGAGCACGTCAAAGCAGCACTTGTATTTCGGTGCAGTATGGAACTCAACGCAACCATATCGCCCGCACAAGCCTGCTTTTTACAAACTTGTAATAGCAGCTCTATAGGGCTTTAGTGGCGGTCGTTATTTTCCCTATAGCGCTCAAAACTCGTAATCTAGCTGTTAGTTTTGTATTCTCAAGTGTATTTGCTTACAATTTGTGTCCATACAAAACTCAAGCAATTTACATATATTCATACTTATTCAAAAAAAAAAATGCAGAATACTCACCCCATTATTTATTGTAGGCTAAATAGAAATACAGTGCTACAAAAGAAAATACAGTAAAACGCTTGTTTACTTTCTTTAACACCATACACAAAATGTATTATTGTGTCATTTAATCAGATTTGTTCTAAAATATGTTTTAAAAAATATGTAAAATTTCTCACTTTTTAGCAGTAATTGTTGTTGTAGGGGACTCAAATAAAAAATCAGCACCATAAAATAGTTTGATACTTTATCTATATGTGCAATTTTCTTTCCTTGTATATCCCTTTAATTTTCTGGAGTTTATCAGCAAACAAATGGGCAAATTTTGTAGCCTGATGTGGCGCAAATGAACGTGCTGGTGTCAATTCCGTTTCTTTTTTGAATAGCAATATTACACATCTGAATTTGTTTATGTAAACCACAACTAGTAAGCCAAAAAAAGATAGTAATTGCTTATAGTAGTTTTTAACACCAATCCTCATGGCACACCGACAGGCAGAATTTTAAGGATTACTATAGGTGAAAGCATGGTTAATGATCAGCTAATTATGCCACCAGTGCCCTAGTTCAGATATCCTTAAAATCTGGTGTGTTAGTGTGCCCTGAGAACTGGAATTTAGAAACAATGTCTTATACAATGCCAATAAGCTGGGGAAAACCTATACAATAAAACTCTAGTGAAATCCACTAATGAAAACAAAGACTTCTGCAGCATTAATGAATTAAACAAATAGTTCCAGTTACATTTAGAGTTATAATCTGAAAACTTGTTCTCATACATTTTGCCTTGAGACATATAACCCATGATTATAACCTTATTAGTTAATGCCAATAAGCTTTTCAAACATTACATTTCTCTTAGTTAAATTTCTTATATTGCACCTGTTGTGTTTTCAGTTCTCCTTAATCAATAGAGGTTTTATTTCCACGTAAGGCTGAAACTCCTGCAGCAAATATTTCCAAAATTGCAAAAATCAAGTGTCACTGTCTTTACACTGGCAAACTGGACACCTTAATTGGATGGTAATCAAATACAAAGATTTACTGATAAGGTTATATTTGTGCTGTAAGAGCAGAAATCCTCCAAATAATGTAAAACAGCGTTTAAATAAACATATGTTTCATCTGCTCTTTGTACAAAAGCTGAAATAACAAACATTAGGTTAACATTTCTAAGAACAAAAGAAACCTTGAAATTGGAAGCCCAAAGAGCTAAATAAATAAAGATTAAATTGTTTGCCAATGAAGAACTAGATTACAAGTGGAGCGATAATTGATTGCACACCCGTAAACGGGCAAATTTACTCGTTTACAGGAGCACGATAAATAACCAGCCATTACAAGTGGCTGAATAATGCTACAATGAGCTTGCGGTAGCAATTAGAGCTCCAAACCTTATCCAGAGGTCAGTCCTCTGGTTCATTGTTAAAATATCCCCAAATTGCCCCAAAATAAAGATTAGGTCCCTATTTGTAAAAAAAATTGTAGCATCTTTTTTTTATTTTTTATTTTTTAAACAGCACGAAGCATTTACATAGCGGCCTATGGGAACTGTGTGTTCCCTGTAAATATATATGTATATGCTTATATACATATATATGTATCTGTTAATATGTGTATATACAGATATTAACATATATATATATATATATATATATATATTCATAAACAGTACTGTGCAAAAGTCTTAGGCCACCATTAGATTTGTTGTTTTAGAATATTTTTTAATGACCATCCAAATATATTTTTTGTTCTCTTTATTAAGATACAAACAGAAAATACAGGAAATATGTACACAAAATAAAAAAAAACACAAGTTTCAGAACAAAATGGCTTCTTCAGGCAAAAGTCAGTATTTAGTGTGACCTCCCTTGGCACTAAGCACATCTTAAACTCTTTTGGGGAGACTGTCCTGAAGTAAAATATTATACCGGGCTTCTTTCATCACTTCCCAGAGTTCTTCTTTAGCTTTAGGTTGTCTTTTATTTATTTCTCTGTCCAGATGATCCCATACTGCCTCTATAATATTCAGGTCTGGACTCTGTGGAGGCCAGGCCATGACTGTCAGTGTTTTATCAGCTGTTTTTCTCTCTGAATATGATTTCACTGCATTAGCAATGTGCTTGGGATCGTTTTCATGCTGAGAATTAAAACCATTCCCAATCAGGCGCTTTCCAGAAGGAACGACATGGTGAATTAAAACCTGTCTGTACTTTTAAGCATTCATGATCCCATCAATTCGGACAATATTGACGATATTGCCTATTATAAAGATGTGGTGCTTCACCAACTAACACCAGTAAGAAGAGAGCTGGAGACACACATGGAAAAACAGTTTGGTGCAGTGAGTACGTAACCATTCTATTGTATTTGTGCCCAGCAGTTTAATGTCCCTTTAAGAGTCCTTCTCCTTTTCCTTCCAATAAAATGTAAATTTCATCAATAATGGTTATGTTATCATTCTTGTTTCTGTCAAGCCATTAAAAAAACATAATAATAAAAAAAAAACATTTTTACCATTTGTCTTGCTATTTGGATATCCTTACGCCTAGATTTAGAATTTTGTCGGTAAAAACTTGCGGAGCTAACGCTCCTTTTTTTTCCAGCGCACCCTTTAAGCAACGCTGGACTTACGAGTTTTCGGAATTGCTGCGTTAGCCTCAGAAAAGTGAGTGTTGAGCAAAATTTAGCTCCACTTCAACCCTCAATACCAGCATTGCTTACGGTAGCGGTAAGCTGGAAAAAAGTGCTCGTGCACGATTTCCCCATAGGATACAATGGGGCTGAGCTGGCTGAAAAAAAACCTAACACCTGCAAAAAAGCAGCGTTCAGCTCCTAACGCAGCCCCATTGTTTCCTATGGGGAAACACTTTCTAAGTCTACACCTAACACCCTAACATGAACCCCGAGTCTAAACACCCCTAATCTTACACTTATTAACCCCTAATCTGCCGTCCCCGCTATTGTTGACACCTGCATTATACTATTAACCCCTAATCTGCCGCTCCGGACACCACCGCCACCTACATTATAGCTATGAACCCCTAATCTGCTGTCCCTAACATCGCCGACACCTATATTATATTTATTAACCCCTAATCTGTCCCCCCCAACGTCGCCGCCACCTACCTACACTTATTAACCCCTAATCTGCTGACCGGACATCACCGCCACTATAATAAATGTACTAACCCCTAAACCACTGCACTCCCGCCTCGCAAACACTATAATAAATTTTATTAACCCATAATCTGCCCTCCCTAACATCGCCGCCGCCACCTACCTACAATTATTAACCCCTAATCTGCCGCCCCCAACGTCGCTGCTACTATAATAAAGTTATTAACCCCTAAACCTAAGTCTAACCCTAACCCTAACACCCGCCTAAATTAAATATTATTTAAATAACGAAATAAAATTACTATAATTAAATAAATTAATCCTATTTAAAACTAAATACTTACCTATAAAATAAACCCTAATATAGCTACAATATAACTAATAGTTACATTGTAGCTATTTTAGGATTTATATTTATTTTACAGGCAACTTTGTATTTATTTTAACTAGGTACAATAGCTATTAAATAGTTAATAACTATTTAATAGCTACCTAGTTAAAATAAATACAAAGTTGCCTGTAAAATAAATATAAATCCTAAAATAGCTACAATGTAACTATTAGTTATATTGTAGCTATCTTATGGTTTATTTTATAGGTAAGTATTTAGTTTTAAATAGGATTAATTTATTTAATTATAGTAATTTTAGTTCGTTTTATATAAATTATACTTAACTTAGGGGGGTGTTAGGGTTAGACTTATTTTTAGGGGTTAATAACTTTATTATAGTAGCAGCGACATTGGGGGCGGGAGATTATGGGTTAAAAAATTTATTATAGTGTTTGCGAGGCGGGAGTGCGGCGGTTTAGGGGTTAATACATTTATTAAAGTGGCGGCGATGTCAGGTCGGCAGATTAGGGGTTAATAAGTGTAGGTAGGTGGCGGCGACGTTGGGAGGGCAGATTAGGGGTTAATAAATATAATGTAGGTGTCAGCGATGTTAGGGACAGCAGATTAGGGGTTCATAGCTATAATGTAGGTGGCGGCGGTGTATGGTCGGCAGATCAGGGGTTAAATAATTTTATTTTAGTGTTTGCGATGTGGGGGGGCCTCGGTTTAGGGGTTTATAGGTAGTTTATGGGTGTTAGTGTACTTTGTAGCACTGTAGTTAAGAGCTTTATGTTCCGGCGTTAGCCCATAAAACTCTTAACTACTGACTTTTTTATGGGGTAGGAGTCTTGGTGGTAGAGGCTGTACCGCTCACTTCTTCCAAGACTCACAATACCGGCGTTAGGCAAATCCCATTAAAAAGATAGGATACGCAATTGATGTAAGGGGATTTGCGGTAGCCAAAATTCGCGGAAGAAAAGTGAGCGGTACACCTGTACCTGCCAGACTCGTAATACCAGCGGGCGTTAAAAAGCAGCGTTAGGACCCCTTAACGCTGCTTTTTAAGGCTAACGCAGAACTCTAAATCTAGGTGTTAATTTGTATAACATGTTTCTGTATAGCTTGAATATATTAAAACATAATTCATATTCTTCTATTCTGATTTTATTGATAGCATGTAAAGTTATTATCAACTATGATTCTGTTTAAACATACTGCAATTACACTTTAAATGTCCAGGCTTAAAAGGAGTTAAAGGAGATAAACAGTACACAATTCCTAATCTGTTTCTAAAAAGTCAACTCTAAATATCACCTGTCATCTGTAATTTGTTAAACTCATACATTACTTCTCCTTGTGTACAGCCCAGAGTGAGTTCTTGTTCAGAGTTGCATTTCTTCCAGAGGTAATGTTAGATATCTCCCAGATCTTGTTTAAGACTTGACATATTTCTTGAGCAGCTACTTCCTATCTGATGTGGATTAACTTATCATTTTGGAAAATATCAGGCTTTAATTTGTCTGTACTTTTTCTTCCATTCATTGAGCACATCTCCTGGCATTTTCTTGTTCAGTTACCCGTAGATTAGTCCTTAAAATGCCTTTTTCTTTTCTTTCACTTTTATTAAAGTGATGGTACATTTGCCTCCAGAACTTCACATATTCTGAAAGCTCTTCTCCTAACTAGCATATCGATATCCTTATTTGGTTCCAAAGTCAAATGTACTTTTAATACTTAGCGTTTTTGTCAGGCTATAATACCTCATTTAATGCAGCCTCTCTCAACAATTTTGCTTAGGCTTCTTTGACTGACAGCTCTTTCAGCCAGTCAGAGCTTCACCATGCGACCCATGTAAATGAATCATAGCACGCTCCCGTGCTTGGAACGCTGCCTAGAAGTTGAACTGCACACACGCAACTCCCTACGCTATTTGCGCAACAGAAACAGTGATTACTGTTTTCAGCATCACTGTTTCTGTTGCGCAAATAGCGTAGGGAGTTGCGCGTGTGCTGCAGTTCAACTTGTGGTAGCGTTCCAAGCATGGGAGCGTTCTATGATTAATTTACATGGGGCGCATGGTGAGGCTCTGTTTACATGCAATATTAAGCAACTTTCTAATTTATTCCTATTATTAATTTTACTTTGTTCTCTTGCTATCTTTATTTGAAAAAGAAGACATCTAAGCTTTTTTATTAGTTCAGGACTCTGGACAGCACTTTTTTATTGGTGGATGAATTTATCCACCAATCAGCAAGAACAACCCAGGTTGTTCACCAAAAATGGGCCGACATCTAAACTTAAATTCTTGCATTTCAAATAAAGATACCAAGAGAATAAAGAAAATTTGATAATAGGAGTAAATTAGAAAGTTGCTTAAAATGTCATGCTCTATCTGAATCATAAAAGAAAAAATTTAGGTTCAGTGTCCCTTTAACCCCTTAACGACCAAGGACGTACGCCATACATCCTCAAAAAAAATACAGTTAATGACCGAGGAAGTATGGCGTACGTCCTTGGTCTGGAAAGCAGCTGGAAGCGATCCTGATCGCTTCCAGATGCTTTCCGGTTATTGCAGTGATGCCTCGATATCGAGGCATCCTGAAATAACCCCCCTTGGCTATCCGATGCAGAGAGAGCCACTCTGTGGCCCTCTCTGCACCGGACATCAATGGCCGGTATCGTTGGTGGGTGGGAGCTTACGTGGGCGGGATCACCGGGGGTGTGCACGGACTTGAAAATAAAAGTTGGGTAAAAATGAATAATTAGAAAAATCAAAGTGATCTGGGAGGTGGAGGGGGGTTGTTCTTTGGGGGGGAAGCTACACTACAGAAAAAAAAAAAAAAAAAAAGCATTTTTTTGCAGAAACTGGGTACTGGCAGACAGCTGCCAGTACCCAGGATGGCTCCCAGTAAGGTAGAGGGGGAGGGTTAGAGAGCTGTTTGGGGGGGATCAGGAAGGTTGGGGGCTAAGGGGGGAATCCTACACATTAGCATATGTAAATATGCTAAAAAATATATATTTTTAAAAAAAAATACCTTTTATTGTGGGGTGGGGGAGGGAAGAGCACTGTTTGGGAGGGATCAGGGGGTCTGATGTGCCAGGTGGGAGGCTGATCTCTACACTAAAGCTAAAATTAACCCTGCAAGCTCCCTACAAGCTACCTAATTAACCCCTTCACTGCTAGACATAATACATGTGTGATGCGCAGCGGCATTTTGTGGCCTTCTAATTACCAAAAAGCAACGCCAAAGCCATATATGTCTGCTATTTCTGAACAAAGGGGATCGCAGAGAAGCATTTACAACCATTTGTGCCATAATTGCACAAGCTGTTTGTAAATAATTTCAGTGAGAAAACTAAAGTTTGTGAAAAAGTGAACGATTTTTTTTTATTTGATCGCATTTGGCGGGGAAATGGTGGCATGAAATATACCAAAATGGGCCTAGATCAATACATTGGGTTGTCTACTACACTACACTAAAGCTAAACTTAACCCTACCAGCTCCCCTTCACTGCTGGGCATAATACACGTGTTGTGCGCAGTGGCATTTAGCGGCCTTCTAATTACCAAAAAGCAATACCAAAGCCATATATGTCTGCTATTTATGAAGAAAGGGGATCCCAGAGAAGCTTTTACAACCATTTGTGCCATAAATGCACAGCCTGTTTGTAAATAATTTCAGTGAGAAACCTAAAATTGTGAAAAAGTGAACGATTTTTTTTAAATTGATCGCATTTGGCGGTGAAATGGTGGCATGAAATATACCAAGATGGGCCTAGATCAATTCTTGGGGTTGTCTACTACACTAAACTAAAGCTAAAATTAACCCTAGAAGCTCCCTACATGCTCCCTAATTAACCCCTCCACTGCTGTGCATAATACACATGTGGTGCGCAGTGGCATTTAGCGGCCTTCTAATTACCAAAATAAAATGCCAAAGCCATATATGTCTGCTATTTATGAACAAAGGGGATCCCAGAGAAGCATTTACAACCATTTACAACCATTTGTGCCACAATTGCACAAGTTGATTACAAATAATTTCAGTGAGAAACCTAAAGCTTGTGAAAAAAATTGTGAAAAAGCGAACATTTTTTTTTATTTGATCTCATTTGGCGGTGAAATGGTGGCATGAAATATACCAAAATGGGCCTAGATCAATACTTTGGGTTGTCTTCTAAAAAATATATATACATGTCAAGGAATATTCAGAGATTCCTGACAGATATTAGAGTTCCAATGTAACTAGCGCTAATTTTGAAAAAAAAAAAGTGGTTTGGAAATAGCAAAGTGCTACTTGTATTTATGGCCTATAACTTGCAAAAAAAGCAAAGAACCTGTAAACATTGTGTATTTCTAAACTCAAGACAAAATTTATAAACTATTTAGCATGGGTGTTTTTTGGTGGTTGTAGATGTGTAACAGATTTTGGGGGTCAAAGTTTGAAAAAGTGTGTTTTTTTCCATTTTTCTTCATATTTTATAATTTTTTTATAGTAAATTATAAGATATGATGAAAATAATGGTATCTTGAGAAAGTCCATTTAATGGCGAGAAAAACGGTATATAATATGTGTGGGAACAGTAAATGAGTAAGAGGAAAATTACAGCTAAACACAAACACTGCAAAAATGTAAAAATAGCCCTGGTCCCAAACGGTCAGAAAATGGAAAAGTGCTGTGGTCATTAAAGGGTTAATATTCAAATGATGCAATATTGGGAATAAAAAAAATGAATCTATATATATTTGTATATATTATGTATCAATTTATTAAATTCCCTACAACGTGAACTATTGAACTTCTGAATAGTATTTGTTAAATTGTTTACATTCGAATCTTTAAACGTGGATATTCCATCTAATTATGAATATTCTAAAATGAAAGTAACATTTCAAAATAGCAAATGACAAATTTCAAAGTCATGTCTATTTCCACTCCCCTGTATCATGTGACAGCCATCAGCCAATTACAAATGCGTATAAGTATATTCTGTAAATTCTTGCACATGCTCAGTAGGAGCTGGTGACTCAAAAACTGTAAATATATAAAGACTGTGCACATTTTGTTAACAGAAGTAAATTGGAAAGTTGCTTATCTGAATTATAAAAGTGTCCCTTTAACTAATGTAAGAAGTCACTATAGTATTAAATGTCATAACTGTGATTTTAAGGTTTAATGACTGTCTTTTTTTAATATCTTCAGTAATATGGTTTCAAATTGTATATATTTGGATGTTTAGTTCGCAATACTGTGTTTCCTTTTGTATAGTTTGTACTAATTAGCCTGTAAAAAAATAAACTTACGCACACATGTATATAAATGTGTGCTGGTTTGTATTCCTGGTAAATGCTAGATATATTGGTGGGTCTAGTAAAATGTATAAACTGACACAGCATTGCACAACAGTGCTGAGTATGGAATTGATGCCACCTTGCTGTGGTATAATGTATGGTCTGAGGCCATCTACTGGACAATAGGGAGTATGACAGTCTAGCTTACCTGGGTCTCAGATGTCTACTTTTTGGGACAGCACTCTTTCTTTTCACTCACTTTGGCCTATGGGGCAGCTTTTCCCTTTGTTCCTGACCTTGTTCCTGGAAACATCTCTTTATAGTCTTCTCCTGACTAGATATGGCTGTTGCAGAGATTTCTGGCTTACATTAATCTTTTGTAACTAGGTACAATTAATGTGTTAAATTATGTGGGGCTAATCTATTCATTTATCAGCTTTGAAATGTTAGATAAATTATAGCTGTAGGGTTTGGACTAACATTTGACATTATTTACCTTGCTAAATGTTTTGCAAACCTGTTTGAGATCATTTAGTGGTGATGATTGTTTAAAGGGAAAGGAAAGTCAAAAATAAATGTGCATGATTCAGATAGAGTATGTCATTTTAAGACACTTTTAAAAAATTCACTTCTATTTTCAATTGTGCTTAATTTTCTTTGTATCCCTTGTTGAAAAAGAATATGAACATATCCTACACTAGTGGGAGCTAGCTGCTGATTGGTGCCTGCACACATTTATCTCTTGTGATTGGCTAACTAGATGTGTTCAGCTAGTAGCCAGTAGTGCAATGCTGTTTCTTCAGTAAAGGATAACAAGAGAATTAAGCAAGTTTGAAAATAGAAGTAAATTGGAAAGTTGTTTAAAATTGTATGTTCTATCCAAATTATGAAAGAACATTTTGGGGTTTCCTCTCCCTTTAAGTAAATTTAAGATTTTGGATACATACTAATCTGATAAGGATTATATCACATCTCATTCTAAAATAAAGTGATTGGAAAGTCAAACTTGCGCGATTCAGGCAGAGCGTGTAATTTTAAAACACTTATAAAGTCACTTCTATTTTCAAATTTACTTTGTTCTCATTGTACCTTTGCTAAAAAAGAATATGTACATATCCTACATTGGGCTAGATAACAAGTGATGTGCTACATTAGTATGCATGATATACAAGAATATCACAGGCTCATTAATTTGCATGCATAATACAAGTTGAAAGTAAACGTGTTCGTTTGAGCAGAATCGGATTTATAGTGCGTCAGGTTGGCACGACTGAAGACCTTGCATAAAGGTTTAGAGTTAAAGGGCCAGTAAACCTAGAAAATAATGTTATATAATTCTGCACATAGTGCAGAATTATATAACATTATATTAGTTCTAGCTTTAATAAAACCTAATATTGCCGCTGGAATTTTATAAAAAAAAAGAGGGTTTTTCAGACCCACCCTCTGTGCTCTACTGAGCGGGTCTGGTTTTCCCTCAGAGCGCATCTGGCCAGCTGTCTAGTCACAGCCCGGCCCGACCGTGCCATTACACTCAGTGTAGCTCACTCTTGCTCTGTCTGACAGCTCTATCTAAAGCATGAAAGAAAAAATATGGTTTCATGTTCCTTTAATAATGTGTTTTACTGTGTATTTACTGTAAATATTTTACATTCCAATGTTCTTCACATACAGGACAATGTTATTTTTATTTTAAATACATGTTTCTATTTATATATGTATATACCTATGCCTATTCCTATAGATATATAGGTATAAATATATATTTTACAATAACATTATCATATGTATATAGAAATATATTTTAAATAATAAAAGTTATTTTTTTCTATGTGAAGAACATAGGAATGTAAAATATGTGTAACACGCTTCAGGTTTCACAATGTAGATCTAGCACACTTGAATACTTAGTTATCTTAAGGTGCGTTGTTAAAATATTGCATAGAAAATATTAAAAAATATTAATAATATTTTTTTTTAATTATTATAGATATTGTAAAAAAATCTAAATAGTCCATAGAAAATATGTATATAAATATATATATATTTATTATTATTATTTTACACTATGTATTATAATAAATAATAATAATATAGTAAAGTTCAATAATATAGGCACAAGTACTGCACTGGTCACTGAAGAAGATATGTTGTAATATATGAAACGCGTTTGACCAGTTCTTTGCTGCCTGTCCTTTCACCCATTATATTCCTTTGTAACTTGGATTTTGAGACCAGCAATACGAGCAATACAGCTTTATTTTTTGCACTAATCTGAGTCTGGGACTATTTTTTGTGTCACTGTTCGCCCTTACCGGGTGCGTTGGTTGTTGTTGAGATATCTAGATAGGTAGTGTGCACATGTTGGGAGCACTACATGACAGTAAATAGTGCTTCCATCTAGTGCTCTTGCTAATGTATAACATTGTTTCAAAATTACTGCCTTATAGTGCTGCAGACACATGCACACACTTAGTTTCCTGCTTTTCAACAAAGGATAACAAGAAAACAACGAAAATTTGATAATACAAGTACATTGGAAAGTTGTTTAAAATTGTATGTTCTATCTGTATCATGAAAGCAATTTTTGGGTTTTATGTTCCTTTAAATCACTCTCCCGTCTCTAAATGACAGGCTCCTGGAATACTCCCATATCACCAAAAGTATTTACGTTCAAATATTTTTGGCCACTGAACCTCAAAGTTATTACACTATACTAGCCACTCAGAGGCCTCTAACGACGGGAGTATTTTGTCCCTTGTTTTCACATAGAAATTAGGAACTATAAAACAGAAAACCAATAGGAAAGTGACCTGTTGAAAGACATATGAATTCTCTACACCCATCATTAAAGAAGAAAAATATGACTAAAATTCTATGCAGTGAAGAAAGAAACAAAAAATAAATAAATGTACTGGATTAATGTAATCTTCTTAGTCAGATTATTCAAACATACGTTTATGTTGCATTTCCCATAAAGATTGTGAACACATTTGAACATTTTATTTTGAAATCTGTTCTCAGCAAGCATGTCCTCCTGCACATTATAAAAGTGTTATTAGCACATAACAAAGTCTTGTAGAGAAACATATATACTCTTATGTATTCGCGCTAGCCAGTCAGTTTGTAGTGATGTCGCGAACCTAAAAATTTCGGTTCGCGAACGGTTGACTCGAACTTCTGCAAAAGTTGGCGAACCGGGCGAACCCCCATTGACTTCAATAGGCAGGTGAACTTTAAAACCAACAGGGACTATTTCTGGCCACAATAGTGATAGAAAAGTTGTTTCAAGGGGACTAACACCTGGACTGTGGCATGCCGGAGGGGGATCCATGGCAAAACTCCCACGTAAAATTACATAGTTGATGCAGAGTCTGGTTTTAAGCCATAAAGGGCATAAATCACCTAATATTCCTAAATTGTTTGGAATAACGTGCTTTAAAACATCAGGTATGATGTTGTATCGATCAGGTAGTGTAAGGGTTACGCCCGCTTCACAGTGACAGACCAAACTCCACATTTAAAGGTACAGTCTACACCAGAATTTTTATTGTTTTAAAAGATAGATAATCCCTTTATTACCCATTTCCCAGTTTTGCATAACTAACACATTTATAATAATATACTTTTAACCTCTGTGATTATCTTGTATCTAAGCCTCTGCAAACTGCTCCTTTTTTCAGTTCTTTTGACAGACTTGCAGTCTAGCCAAACAGTGCCTGCTCCCAGATAACTTCTCGTGCACGAGCACAGTGTTATCTATATGAAATACGTGAACTAACACCCTCTAGTGGTGAAAAATTGTTAAAATGCAATCTAAAAGAGGTGGGCTTCAAGGTCTAAGAAATATTAAATATTTACACTACTGTTACAACAAATATGAGTGGTGGCACTAACTTGGCAAGTGGGCCTGGCACACACGCTGTCAGGCAGGCAACTACAATTACATTACACTAGCAGACTGATGTTTCACAGTCAAAAAAGTTTTTTTTAAAATATTTACACTACTGTTATAACAAATATGATTGGTGGCACTAGTTGGCAAGTGGGCCTGGCACACACGCTGGCAGGCAGGCAACTGCAATTAGATTACACTAGCAGACTGATGTTTCACAGTCCAAAAAGTATTTTTTTTAAAATATTTACACTACTGTTACAACAAATATGAGTGGTTCCACTAACTTGGCAAGTGGGCCTGGCACACACGCTGGCAGGCAGGCAACTGCAATTAGATTACACTAGCAGACTGATGTTTCACAGTCAAAAAAGTTTTTTTTTTAATATTTACACTACTGTTACAACAAATATGATTGGTGGCACTAGTTGGCAAGTGGGCCTGACACACACGCTGGCAGGCAGGCAACTGCAATTTAGATAACACTAGCAGACTGATGTTTCACAGTCAAAAAAGTTTTTTTTTTAATATTTACACTACTGTTACAACAAATATGAGTGGTGGCACTAACTTGGCAAGTGGGCCTGGCACACACACTGGCAGGCAGGCAACTGCAATTAGATTACACTAGCAGACTGATGTTTCACAGTCAGAAAAGTTTTTTTTACAAAATTTACACTACTGTTACAACAGATATGAGTGGTGGCACTTAGCAAGTGATTTAAATATATTGCAAAATAGATTGTTTTCACAAAACATAGTCACGCCTTAACCAACAAATATCAACCTGCATATTTATATTGTAACACTTTATGTACATGAAAAGGAAAAAGTAAATAAATGTTTCTTGTCATAGGCTCCCTTGCAAAAATGGCAAAGTACAGGTTAATGAAAATTTGTGATATCACTTTAAGAAATTTGGTATAAATAGAGCTCTGAACAGGTGCATCAATTAGCAGTGACCAAGTGCATGGAGCACGAAACGTTTGCTGTTTTTTGCACCTGTTCTACAACCTGTTTTTGCACTATTGTGCTTACCACTTTTTAATCTATCTTGTATGATTTTAACAAGTTTGGAATAAAATTGAACTTTTATATATCTGTGGGCTTGGAGCGCTTATTTTTCCCTACATTGGATGGACTGTTGCTATTTTGTGCGTGTGCAGACGCACTGGGAATATTTGCTTGCCGCCTAAAATATCATTTATATTTTTTCACATATACCCTCACTCTATTAGTGCCTATCATATTCACAGGATTTGTTTTTACATACCCCAGGGGCGCTCCGTTGAGCAGGTTTCATTTGTATCTTGGATCTTTCTGCAACACCTGCCTAGGAGCAGCCGGGGGTAACCGGAAGCCGGAAGTCGTCATCAACACATGCCGCAGCAGTATTGCTAGACTGCAGAGAA
The DNA here is from genome assembly GCF_027579735.1 of Bombina bombina. Taxonomy (NCBI): domain Eukaryota; kingdom Metazoa; phylum Chordata; class Amphibia; order Anura; family Bombinatoridae; genus Bombina; species Bombina bombina. Next base: position 1,171,765,890 of record NC_069499.1, read on the forward strand.
GGTCGGAGCATGATTTTTACACAGTGATGCAGACGAAGAAAAACATCACAGTGTTATAACGAAGTTAAGGCTGAGGACATAGAGGAAGCACTCATTGTGTTCACAAAGGTCGCTGGACATGGATAAGGTAATCATTCCCTTATAAATCAGCTCTACTGTTTCTTACTTGCCTGGATTGTTTGGTGCACATATAAAGCACACACAATTAACAATGTAATATATGCTTGCATAGGAGGCATTATAAAGACATAATACAGAGAGGAATTAAGGAGATATTAAGGGATTGATATAGGCTGAAGACGAGGAGGGTAGGATTATTCATAATAAGTGATCAACATAAAGTGGTATAGCACAATATTTTTTATACAGCTTTTGAAAGGGTATCCAGCATGGATCAAGAAACAGAAGATTCATATGTTTTGGGTGATTTTAAAGAAGAAACTTCAGAGTTATATAAAGATATAGCATATACAATGGACAGCTTGTTTTTTTATATAGATGAACTGCACAAAAAGGATATTAAATTGGAATTAGACATAAAGTCTTTTTTATTATACATACATGAAAAGCGTATACCTAGGGGACTAAGGATACGCAAGTTTCCCTCTTTCACAGTTAATAACACTGAGTTCATTAGTCAGTGGAACACAATACTGGACACTTGTTCTTTTGCACTTATGGATTTGTTAATTCAATATAAAAAAGAACAAAGGAGAGATATTATGATTGAATTAAAAGAATTACAGAATAAATTAAGATGTCACCAACATGATCAAAATTTTAAAAAATATGATCAACAGTTTGAAAGAAATATGATTGCCTTTAAACAAGAACTTTGGCAATTCAAATCCAGAAAAATGCTCAGAGATAAGAGGGATTATGATCAAAAACAGGTGTATCGCTGGAGTCAGGATGATCAGACTAAACCCAGGTATAATAGAAGATATAATAAGAACAAAAACAACAATTCCAATAAAAAGAGCAAAGCAGTCACATTTGCAGACACAGACACTGAGTATGAATATGACTCCTCTGAAGGAGAAACGGGGGAAGAATCGTATGCGCTCATGTTAGAAGGAGAAGGACAGTCTGTGGTAGAAGAAATAGATATTACAGTCTCAAAAAACGAGACGCGCCAAACTGCACCATCTGTAAGAAAAAAACAACCCACCGAGGCAGAAGGGGGAAAGGGAGAAAGAGCAATCAAGCCAACCAGAAAAGGAGAAGGAAAGAACAAGACATACAAGACTTATCCCACACGGTCTCAGAATGTTCAGAAAAAATATGCTTAAACAATGATGTTATAAATTTGTCTAGTAAAAATCTCACTAATACTGATATACAGGTTTTGTCTAAGGGCTTGAATTTTGTTCCTGATAATCATTTTAACATTTTTGAAACTATTCTTGACATTAATAGGTTTGTACGCAATTTAACTTTGCGCAAACATTATTTTGGTTTCAATGAAGATCAGGAACAGAATGTAAACAAGGCTAGCCAAGATGTTAAATGTGAACCTAAGGGGTTAAATTATTTTTCTGATATCTGTAGTCTTTTGGACCTGGAACAGTTACAACATGAGGGTGATAGCCATATGGATGGCTTATTGTGTGAGACAGATATATCACTTAGTCATGTCAAAAATAAAAGTCATTTTTATCCTATACATACTAGACCGAAAATTTTGGATATATTTCAAAAAACAGTGGAGGAGAAATTAAGGGGATTACAAACTGCCCAAAAGAGAAATAAATTTCCATCTAACTTTACACAAAAGGAGAGAGACACAATAAAAAGTTTGGCATCTGATGACTCACTCGTCATCAGGCAATCTGACAAGGGAGGCAATGTGGTCGTCCTAAATAAGGATGACTACATTGCAGAATCAAAAATTATAACAAAGTTTGTATAACACTGCCCAGTGGATGAAATACTTTGTAAGCATCGGAATGGTATATACCAGGATACATATAACAATGCACAGGTGAGGTTAGTGCAGTCTAGCAATTTGTAACAAACACTTGACACGGCGGTCTCATCACATACTTCACCCGCACACCCGCATTTACCTAAGCCCTTCTTTACCTTTCCGTGAAGGCGGAAGTCTTCTACGTCTCTCGGCTAGGCTCACCTCTGTATAGACGAAAGGGTAGTCACGCTATGAAGCACGACCATCACTCTCTCTCCAACTACGGTTCTGCTGCAAGCGTGTGCGGGACTTACCGATCGGATGTGATGTCAGCACCTTCTTCACATTCTCACCGGTCTGTATCCAATCCATGCCTCTGAATAGGCAAATGCTCCTCTGTATGCCGATATAGTCTGGGACTTAATGAAGAGAGTTCCTCTACTCTCAAAGAAAGTATCAAGAAAAAAATGTAGCAAAGTCCCAGTTGTAGATTGATAAAAACAGAATTTTATTAGTATCGGGTTAAAACATGAAAAAAATGTTGTAAAAACTTAGAAAGGTCTAACGCGTTTCGGCTAGCTCTTGCCGTAATCATAGACCATGTCTAATGTATGTTTTACAGAGGCTTAAATAGGTGTCGAATTACATGTGAACCCAAATCAGCTGAATACTTAACCCTATCTAGCAATGTGGAAAGCTGCTATCCATGGTAAACTGTTCACCATATCTAAGATACAATCTCTCTTTATCTAATCAATTAATTAACTTTGCATATATGTCAAGGAATATATTACATATAAGTATATACAATTATATTTAGCTCTCCTATTATCAACAACGTTTACATTCTATGAGAATATATAATAAAGTAATAAACTTTAATATTTTATATATATAGATAATCAGATAAATATTGTATTGTATCTAGATTTAACTTATAGATATTCTTATTATAGTAAATACACTTAAATGAATATTAGAGGTTAGAAGCAAAACAGAACATAGGCAGTGATCTGCAACATCGGAAACCATATAACATATGCAGATGTGTGGGTATGCAAACTGGATACTTATAGTGAACTTTCTTATTCAAACAAAATTTGTATACACCAGTAATTATTATAGGTCTAGATGAATGTACACATTTCATAAAACTTTTTATCCTATAACTTAGATAACTATTCCCAAAAATTAACCAGATCGAATTCTGAATTAAAACCATTTGGAATCTGGGTTTTTAGTCTAAAGATCCAATAGACTTCCTGTCTACCTAATGTTTGCGACCTATCTCCTCCTCTAGGTGGAGTTTTAATTGCTTCTATTATATTCCAACTAAAGGAATGGACTGACTGGTTATGGACCTCAATAAAATGACGACTTAACTCAGAACAGGGAATTTTATTTCTTATATCTCCCAGATGTTCTCTGATACGTGTCCTTATATCACGTGTAGTGAGTCCTACGTATTGACCCTTGCATGAGTTACATTCTACCAAGTATATCACAAAATTTGAGCTACAATTGTGACAACCATGTATCTGAAAGGTTTCTCCTGTTGTATATGATCTAAATGTGCTAGTAACATTATGGTAGTCGCAGGCTTTACAGCGAGCGCTGCCACATCTATAGCTGCCATTATATCGTAGCCATGAGCTTTCGTTAGTTTGTATCTGTGTATTCTTTAACACACTGGGTGAGAGTGAATTAGCAAGTGTATCATTTTTCTTATAGACAAATTTACATCCGTCACCAATTACTTCTTTTAATATTTCATCCCCATATAAGATAGGGAGATATTTCTTTACGATATTGCATATATCATTATATTGATTCGAATACTTGGTGACGAATGTAGGTCTGTTATCTGTTTTGTCCTTCCTTTTAGGGGATAGTAAATCCTCTCTGTTGTATCTGTCAACTTCTTTTTTAATTTTTATAACCTCAGTTTTAGAATAACCTCTGGCTATTAGTCTTTGTGCTAACTCTTCACTTTCTTTAATGTAATCATTATTAAGTGAGCAGTTACGTTTCACTCTCATCATCTGTCCTTTAATAATGCCTTTAAAGACATGTTTTGGATGTCCACTGGTGGCATAGAGCAGCGCATTACCTGCTATGGGTTTACGGTAAAGTGCTGTGTTTACAGAGTTGGATTTGGAATTCCCATATAGTGTAATGTCTAAGAAATTTATCTCTGTTTTATTCCATTCTTTGGTGAAATTTAATCCCATTTTATTATTATTTAGATGTTGAATAAATTTATCAGCTGATGTTTCATCTGCCTTCCAAACTATTATAAGGTCATCAATAAACCTATTATATTGAGTTATATGTTCGCGGAAGGGATTTATATCACCATAAATATAGGTTTCTTCGAACCAACCCATCACGAGATTTGCGTATGAGGGCGTAAATTTCGCCCCCATCGCCGTCCCTTGTTTTTGTATGAAATGATCATTTCCAAACACAAAACTATTATGTTCTAACAGAAACCTAATAATTTTAAGTACATAGTTTTTAAAGTCTACATTTAAATTACCATCTTTGTCTAAATAGAACTCTATTGCTAGTAAGCCTACAGAGTGTGGTATTGAGGAATATAACGATGTGGCATCTACTGTAAGCCAACTGTAGTTATCCTTCCAAGTAAAGTTCTTAAAAATATTGAGTGTATGGGTAGTATCTTTTACATAGCTGTTTAATTTAAGGACATATGGCTGCAGTATGTCATCGACCCATTCGGACAAATGTTCAAGCAGGGAGCCATTGCCCGACACAATGGGTCTCCCTTTGATATTCTCAAGCCCTTTATGAGTTTTTGGTAGATGATAAAATGCAGCAGTCCTGGGATGTTCAACATATAAATATTCAAATGTGGATTGATCTATAAACCCATGTCTTCTACCTTCACTCAAAATCTTAAATAGACGTCTCTGAAACTCTATACGTGGATTGTGACTAACTTTCTCATAGACATTGGTATCATCCAACTGTCTGTGAGCCTCAGCTATATACCAGGTTTTGTCACAGACCACTATGCTGCTGCCTTTATCAGCCCGTTTTATCACGATACTTTCATTTTTCTCTAGGGCTACCAATGCCTCTCTTTCTTTTTTTGTTAAGTTGTTTATGTTGTTCGCTTTCCCTGTTTTTTGCTGATGTAAAGTAGTCAGATCCTCCACAACTCTTTTCTGAAATAGTTCAAGAGGTTTACCTCTGGACTGTAAGGGATAAAATTTGGATTTACATTTAAAACCCACATGTTTATCCTTACTTTCCTCTTCTATTGAGGGTAAATTCCCTTCAGATATTAACTGTTCTAGATCATTACATGTGCAAAGGTCCTGAAAAGTTAAATTATTTATCCTGTCACTTATTGTAGTATCATTCTCAGTCATAGTTTTAGATCTTGTAACATTATTTTCTTTATTTTCTTTAAGAAAATGTTTCTTTAGTGTAAGCGATCTAACAAATTTATTAGTATCTAAAATAGTCTGAAAGAGAACAAAATCCCTAGATGGACAAAAAATAAGTCCATAACTAAGGACCTTACTTTCAGTCTCACTCAGACTATAACTAGATATATTAATTACTGTGTTTAGACATACTTCCGATTGCTTTTGTTTTTGTTTTTGTTTTCTCTTGTGGGGTACCTTTCTTGTTTTTTCTTCTCTACCAAATCTTGTTTTATTTGTGTTGTTAATGTTCCCCCTCCCTTGGGTATGCCTGAATCCTCCCGAAAAACCTCTGTGGATCTTTTGTCTTTAGGTTTTGCTCCCTGTTCATTGGTATACAATGTTATGCCCCCTGCTTGGATATTCTCATTTAAATGAGTATTCATATCTGTTGTTACTTCTAGATTAGTGCTTGACTCAATTGGTGTATTATCCCAATCGGATGCTGAACTCCCCTCTGAATTTGAAAAGTCTGTCCCTGAGGCAGAACCTTCTTCGTCAGTGAAATTACTATTGTCAGTATTAAATCGTACTTTTTTCTTCCAACGTCTATTTTTCTTGTGTGTTAGTGTGCCCTCATTAGTTATATCTTCCTTTATGTGAACAGTACTTTTGTCTTGTGTCTGTATGGAGTTTTTTAAGTTAGTCTGTATTGCCCTTCTAAACTTCCTTCGCCACACATAGACTGTTTTGTTGGCATAATCCTTACTGTCTCTTTGATATTTTATGTATTTAATGTTCATTATATTGTGTTTGGTAGCTTCAATTGTCTCTTGTAGTATGGTATCAAACTTTACATATTTATCATCATGTCTGAATTTGCTTAATTCCTTTTGTAATACACAAATTTCTTCTTTATATTTAGATATTAAAGCAGTCTTATGTTTAATTAGAAGTCCCATCAGTCTAATGGAGCACTCCGTTAAAATGTCATTCCACTCTGATATAAAGTCCTGGTCATCTGTCTCGAATGTGGGGAACTTTTGTAATCTTAACCCACGAGGTATCATTCCTTTAGCAATGTATTTAGTGAATGTCCAATTGTCCATGCGGAGTCTAAGTTCTTTTAGTTTATAATCCTCAAGCATAGAAAACAGATCACCCAGTCCAGCATTTTTAATGCAAACTTTAGATAGATCTTCCAATTCTATATCATCCAAATCCCAATCATCATCTGTGCATAAAGAATAGTATTGTTTATCAGCTGCTAACTCCATTTTAAAGCCAGTATGGGTTTAGTAAAGAGGCTGTTAGATAGAGAAAATATGTACGTAGATAATGTCTCTTTCTTTTATCTTTAACTTTATCTACAATCGGCTGAGCATATATTTTTTGTCTATATCAGGAAGAGTGCACATACACAATTCAATTACTCATATGCGGCCTTAAAGTAGTATCCACATTGAGCGTTAAATGAGGAAAAAAGTTTCAAAAATTATAACAAAGTTTGTATAACGCTGCCCAGTGGATGAAATACTTTGTAAGCATCGGAATGGTATATACCAGGATACATATAACAATGCACAGGTGAGGTTAGTGCAGTCTAGCAATTTGTAACAAACACTTGACACGGCGGTCTCATCACATACTTCACCCGCACACCCGCATTTACCTAAGCCCTTCTTTACCTTTCCGTGAAGGCGGAAGTCTTCTACTTCTCTCGGCTAGGCTCACCTCTGTGTAGACGAAAGGGTAGTCACGCTATGAAGCACGACCATCACTCTCTCTCCAACTCCGGTTCTGCTGCAAGCGTGTGTGGGACTTACCGATCGGATGTGACGTCAGCACCTTCTTCACATTCTCACTGGTCTGTATCCAATCCGTGCCTCTGAATAGGCAAATGCTCCTCTGTATGCCGATATAGTCTGGGACTTAATGAAGAGAGTTCCTCTACTCTCAAAGAAAGTATCAAGAAAAAAATGTAGCAAAGTCCCAGTTGTAGATTGATAAAAACAGAATTTTATTAGTATCGGGTTAAAACATGACGTTGTTGATAATAGGAGAGCTAAATATAATTGTATATACTTATATGTAATATATTCCTTGACATATATGCGAAGTTAATTAATTGATTAGATAAAGAGAGATTGTATCTTAGATATGGTGAACAGTTTACCATGGATAGCAGCTTTCCACATTGCTAGATAGGGTTAAGTATTCAGCTGATTTGGGTTCACATGTAATTCGACACCTATTTAAGCCTCTGTAAAACATACATTAGACATGGTCTATGATTACGGCAAGAGCTAGCCGAAACGCGTTAGACCTTTCTAAGTTTTTACAACATTTTTTTCATGTTTTAACCCGATACTAATAAAATTCTGTTTTTATCAATCTACAACTGGGACTTTGCTACATTTTTTTCTTGATACTTTCTTTGAGAGTAGAGGAACTCTCTTCATTAAGTCCAAGACTATATCGGCATACAGAGGAGCATTTGCCTATTCAGAGGCACGGATTGGATACAGACCGGTGAGAATGTGAAGAAGGTGCTGACGTCACATCCGATCGGTAAGTCCCGCACACGCTTGCAGCAGAACCGGAGTTGGAGAGAGAGTGATGGTCGTGCTTCATAGCGTGACTACCCTTTCGTCTACACAGAGGTGAGCCTAGCCGAGAGAAGTAGAAGACTTCCGCCTTCACGGAAAGGTAAAGAAGGGCTTAGGTAAATGCGGGCGTGCGGGTGAAGTATGTGATGAGACCGGCGTGTCAAGTGTTTGTTACAAATTGCTAGACTGCACTAACCTCACCTGTGCATTGTTATATGTATCCTGGTATATACCATTCCGATGCTTATAAAGTATTTCATCCACTGGGCAGCGTTATACAAACTTTGTTATAATTTTTGAAACTTTTTTCCTCATTTAACGCTCAATGTGGATACTACTTTAAGGCCGCATATCAGTAATTGAATTGTGTATGTGCACTCTTCCTGATATAGACAAAAAATATATGCTCAGCCGATTGTAGATAAAGTTAAAGATAAAAGAAAGAGACATTATCTACGTACATATTTTCTCTATCTAACAGCCTCTTTACTAAACCCATACTGGCTTTAAAATGGAGTTAGCAGCTGATAAACAATACTATTCTTTATGCACTGATGATGATTGGGATTTGGATGATATAGAATTGGAAGATCTATCTAAAGTTTGCATTAAAAATTCTGGACTGGGTGATCTGTTTTCTATGCTTGAGGATTATAAACTAAAAGAACTTAGACTCCGCATGGACAATTGGACATTCACTAAATACATTGCTAAAGGAATGATACCTCGTGGGTTAAGATTACAAAAGTTCCCCACATTCGAGACAGATGACCAGGACTTTATATCAGAGTGGAATGACATTTTAACGGAGTGCTCCATTAGACTGATGGGACTTCTAATTAAACATAAGACTGCTTTAATATCTAAATATAAAGAAGAAATTTGTGTATTACAAAAGGAATTAAGCAAATTCAGACATGATGATAAATATGTAAAGTTTGATACCATACTACAAGAGACAATTGAAGCTACCAAACGCAATATAATGAACATTAAATACATAAAATATCAAAGAGACAGTAAGGATTATGCCAACAAAACAGTCTATGTGTGGCGAAGGAAGTTTAGAAGGGCAATACAGACTAACTTAAAAAACTCCATACAGACACAAGACAAAAGTACTGTTCACATAAAGGAAGATATAACTAATGAGGGCACACTAACACACAAGAAAAATAGACGTTGGAAGAAAAAAGTACGATTTAATACTGACAATAGTAATTTCACTGACGAAGAAGGTTCTGCCTCAGGGACAGACTTTTCAAATTCAGAGGGGAGTTCAGCATCCGATTGGGATAATACACCAATTGAGTCAAGCACTAATCTAGAAGTAACAACAGATATGAATACTCATTTAAATGAGAATATCCAAGCAGGGGGCATAACATTGTATACCAATGAACAGGGAGCAAAACCTAAAGACAAAAGATCCACAGAGGTTTTTCGGGAGGATTCAGGCATACCCAAGGGAGGGGGAACATTAACAACACAAATAAAACAAGATTTGGTAGAGAAGAAAAAACAAGAAAGGTACCCCACAAGAGAAAACAAAAACAAAAACAAAAGCAATCGGAAGTATGTCTAAACACAGTAATTAATATATCTAGTTATAGTCTGAGTGAGACTGAAAGTAAGGTCCTTAGTCATGGACTTAATTTTTGTCCATCTAGGGATTTTGTTCTCTTTCAGACTATTTTAGATACTAATAAATTTGTTAGATCGCTTACACTAAAGAAACATTTTCTTAAAGAAAATAAAGAAAATAATGTTACAAGATCTAAAACTATGACTGAGAATGATACTACAATAAGTGACAGGATAAATAATTTAACTTTTCAGGACCTTTGCACATGCAATGATCTAGAACAGTTAATATCTGAAGGGAATTTACCCTCAATAGAAGAGGAAAGTAAGGATAAACATGTGGGTTTTAAATGTAAATCCAAATTTTATCCCTTACAGTCCAGAGGTAAACCTCTTGAACTATTTCAGAAAAGAGTTGTGGAGGATCTGACTACTTTACATCAGCAAAAAACAGGGAAAGCGAACAACATAAACAACTTAACAAAAAAAGAAAGAGAGGCATTGGTAGCCCTAGAGAAAAATGAAAGTATCGTGATAAAACGGGCTGATAAAGGCAGCAGCATAGTGGTCTGTGACAAAACCTGGTATATAGCTGAGGCTCACAGACAGTTGGATGATACCAATGTCTATGAGAAAGTTAGTCACAATCCACGTATAGAGTTTCAGAGACGTCTATTTAAGATTTTGAGTGAAGGTAGAAGACATGGGTTTATAGATCAATCCACATTTGAATATTTATATGTTGAACATCCCAGGACTGCTGCATTTTATCATCTACCAAAAACTCATAAAGGGCTTGAGAATATCAAAGGGAGACCCATTGTGTCGGGCAATGGCTCCCTGCTTGAACATTTGTCCGAATGGGTCGATGACATACTGCAGCCATATGTCCTTAAATTAAACAGCTATGTAAAAGATACTACCCATATACTCAATATTTTTAAGAACTTTACTTGGAAGGATAACTACAGTTGGCTTACAGTAGATGCCACATCGTTATATTCCTCAATACCACACTCTGTAGGCTTACTAGCAATAGAGTTCTATTTAGACAAAGATGGTAATTTAAATGTAGACTTTAAAAACTATGTACTTAAAATTATTAGGTTTCTGTTAGAACATAATAGTTTTGTGTTTGGAAATGATCATTTCATACAAAAACAAGGGACGGCGATGGGGGCGAAATTTGCGCCCTCATACGCAAATCTCGTGATGGGTTGGTTCGAAGAAACCTATATTTATGGTGATATAAATCCCTTCCGCAAACATATAACTCAATATAATAGGTTTATTGATGACCTTATAATAGTTTGGAAGGCAGATGAAACATCAGCTGATAAATTTATTCAACATCTAAATAATAATAAAATGGGATTAAATTTCACCAAAGAATGGAATAAAACAGAGATAAATTTCTTAGACATTACACTATATGGGAATTCCAAATCCAACTCTGTAAACACAGCACTTTACCGTAAACCCATAGCAGGTAATGCGCTGCTCTATGCCACCAGTGGACATCCAAAACATGTCTTTAAAGGCATTATTAAAGGACAGATGATGAGAGTGAAACGTAACTGCTCACTTAATAATGATTACATTAAAGAAAGTGAAGAGTTAGCACAAAGACTAATAGCCAGAGGTTATTCTAAAACTGAGGTTATAAAAATTAAAAAAGAAGTTGACAGATACAACAGAGAGGATTTACTATCCCCTAAAAGGAAGGACAAAACAGATAACAGACCTACATTCGTCACCAAGTATTCAAATCAATATAATGATATATGCAATATCGTAAAGAAATATCTCCCTATCTTATATGGGGATGAAATATTAAAAGAAGTAATTGGTGACGGATGTAAATTTGTCTATAAGAAAAATGATACACTTGCTAATTCACTCTCACCCAGTGTGTTAAAGAATACACAGATACAAACTAACGAAAGCTCATGGCTACGATATAATGGCAGCTATAGATGTGGCAGCGCTCGCTGTAAAGCCTGCGACTACCATAATGTTACTAGCACATTTAGATCATATACAACAGGAGAAACCTTTCAGATACATGGTTGTCACAATTGTAGCTCAAATTTTGTGATATACTTGGTAGAATGTAACTCATGCAAGGGTCAATACGTAGGACTCACTACACGTGATATAAGGACACGTATCAGAGAACATCTGGGAGATATAAGAAATAAAATTCCCTGTTCTGAGTTAAGTCGTCATTTTATTGAGGTCCATAACCAGTCAGTCCATTCCTTTAGTTGGAATATAATAGAAGCAATTAAAACTCCACCTAGAGGAGGAGAAAGGTCGCAAACATTAGGTAGACAGGAAGTCTATTGGATCTTTAGACTAAAAACCCAGATTCCAAATGGTTTTAATTCAGAATTCGATCTGGTTAATTTTTGGGAATAGTTATCTAAGTTATAAGATAAAAAGTTTTATGAAATGTGTACATTCATCTAGACCTATAATAATTACTGGTGTATACAAATTTTGTTTGAATAAGAAAGTTCACTATAAGTATCCAGTTTGTATACCCACACATCTGCATATGTTATATGGTTTCCGATGTTGCAGATCACTGCCTATTTTCTGTTTTGCTTCTAACCTCTAATATTCATTTAAGTGTATTTACTATAATAAGAATATCTATAAGTTAAATCTAGATACAATACAAATGTATCTGATTATCTATATATATAACATATTAAAGTTTATTACTTTATTATATATTCTCATAGAATGTAAACGTTGTTGATAATAGGAGAGCTAAATATAATTGTATATACTTATATGTAATATATTCCTTGACATATATGCGAAGTTAATTAATTGATTAGATAAAGAGAGATTGTATCTTAGATATGGTGAACAGTTTACCATGGATAGCAGCTTTCCACATTGCTAGATAGGGTTAAGTATTCAGCTGATTTGGGTTCACATGTAATTCGACACCTATTTAAGCCTCTGTAAAACATACATTAGACATGGTCTATGATTACGGCAAGAGCTAGCCGAAACGCGTTAGACCTTTCTAAGTTTTTACAACATTTTTTTCATGTTTTAACCCGATACTAATAAAATTCTGTTTTTATCAATCTACAACTGGGACTTTGCTACATTTTTTTCTTAAATGCAAACAAACAGCTCGGGCTGTGCAATTCAATATACGGATCAAAAGCACTAAATAATGTTGAGTAAGCAGCACAATGTATCTATGTGTGCTAGCTAAGACAATGTATCGCTTTATCCAATTATGAAACAATTGTGGTAAACCTGTGTTGAACTGCTGCAATTGATTACAGGAACCGTTAACCCCTTACATTCGCAAGACTCATCGTTGTAAACAAGACATAAGCCAGATAGTTCTAGCAGATAAGAAAACGTGTAACAAACTCACTTGATTCTGAGAATGATATCCGATGTCCGTTGAGATCCAGGAAAACGGAACTGTTATATCCACTTTCAGTAGTGCAATTTGTAGCAACAGTCACAGATACTGCCTGTGTTCATAGCAGCATCCCGGCTTGTTCCACAGGTGTTGGGAAGGGCTCCCCTGCTAAGCCCTCGTTTGTAGTAATGAGTAAATAGAAATTTTTTCAACACCTCTAAGTGAAACAAAAATAGAGCCCAATAATCGAAAAAACAGTAAGGCTGATGAAATATGTGTTAAAACTTCACCATTTATTGAAATTCCGTGAGTAAAAAGACAAAGGCACAGCACACAGACTTGACTACCGCTGACGCGTTTCCTGCCCTATTGGGCACTTCATCAGAGCTCTGATGAAGTGCCCAATAGGGCAGGAAACGCGTCAGCGGTAGTCAAGTCTGTGTGCTGTGCCTTTGTCTTTTTACTCACGGAATTTCAATAAATGGTGAAGTTTTAACACATATTTCATCAGCCTTACTGTTTTTTCGATTATTGGGCTCTATTTTTGTTTCACTTAGAGGTGTTGAAAAAATTTCTATTTACATTTTTTTCTTGATACATTGCAGAATCCATGAGACAACTAAACGACAGGGAAGTGTATATTAAACTGAGTGACAACCCTACAGTGAAATACAGGAATGAACTGACTAATCTTGTTTTATATGCAAGATATAATAACATCATAAATAAATCTGTTCAGGAAAGAATTATTCCTAAACTACCAGTCATTCCTGTTTTTCATTACCTTCCCAAAACACACAAGAATCTACAGAGCCCACAGGGTAGACCCATTATAGCGGGTATTGATTCTTTGAATGAACCTATGTCAGAGTTAATTGATTCATTCTTACAACCCCTAGTTAGGGATTTGCCCAGTTTTATACAGGACACCACGGCCCTTTTAAACAAAGTACAAAATCTAAAATGGAAATCTACATATAGATTTATCACAGCAGATGTTTCCTCATTGTATACAACTATACAACACGAGAAGGGGATAGAAGCAATAGAACACTTTTTGGAACAGAATACAAATTTTACATATCCTACCAAAATATTTATATTAAGGGCAATTGAATATCTTTTGAGTCACAAAATTTTTTTCTGTTTCAGAACAGCTTTTATCTCCAGAAACGTGGGACAGCCATGGGGGCTAAATTTGCCCCCTCATATGCCAACCTCTTTATGGGTTGGTGGGAGCTGTCCCACGTTTTTGGAGATAAAAACCCCTTCAAGGACAGGATTATCCAGTTTTACAGATACATAGATGATCTGTTGTTTGTGTTTGAGGGAGATCAGCAAGAGGCAGAGGATTTTTGTAAATATTTGAACAATAACAACCTCAACTTAAACTTTACCAGTGAACAGAGTGATAAAGAAATTAATTTTCTTGATATCACATTAATAAGCACAGACAAAAATACAGTTGAAACTACTATATATAGAAAGTCTACAGCTGGGAACACTATCCTCAAGTACAATTCATGCCACCCAAGACATGTTGTGAAGGGTATCCCTAAGGGGGAATATACCAGAATTAAAAGAAATTGCACAAATGAGGATGAATATCAGGTGAAGTCAAAAGAGGCAACACAAAGGTTCAGGGATAGAGGCTACAGTGAGAAGTTACTTAAAGAGGCAAAATCTAGTGTAGATTTAATTCCCAGACAAGACTTGCTAAAATATAGGAATAAACAGAAAAGAACATCAGAAAATAGCAAGATCAAATTTATTACAACTTACAGTATGGAATACACTAAGGTGTGCAATATTATTAAAGATTCCATACCAATTTTGTACTCAGACCCTATCCTTAAGGAGATTCTCAAAGAAGGTTGTGATTTTGTATCTAGAAGAGGTAAGACGATAGCAAATTTTATTTCTCCATCAGATGTAAAAACCAAAAAAACATCCTGCTGGTTAAAACAGAGAAAGGGTTTTTATAAGTGCAGACGCCCAATATGTACAACCTGTGACTTTGTTAAGGAAGGAGAGGAATTTAATTCTACTATTACCAATAAGACCTATAAGATACATCATTATATCAACTGTTCTACCACACATGTGGTTTATCTTCTCACATGTAAAATTTGCCACAAACAATATACAGGAAAAACAAAGAGACCGTTAAAAGAGAGGTTCTTGGAGCACTTGTGCTCCATAGAGGATGAGAACACAGACACACCTGTATCAAGGCACTTTAAGGTTCTACACAATGCAGATACATCTGCTCTTATCCTACAGGGGATAGATTTTGTCCCTCAATGGAGAAGAGGAGGTGATAGAGAGACAACACTTGACAAAAGAGAAGTTATGTGGATGTTCAATCTACAGACTACACACCCTGAGGGCCTCAACATGAGAAGGGATTTAGACTTATTCACCAAATAATAAATATCTAAAAAATAAATTTAGTAATTTATTTTAAAAAGGAATTTTTGAAAATTTTTTGGAATTTATAGATATTTCTCTTGTCATATGCTCATTCCCCTAAAAAGAATTAAGAAATAGGAAAATTTAATAAATCATTTAGGCCTAGATTTGGAGTTCGGCGGTAAAAGGGCTGTTAACGCTCCGTGGGCTTTTTTCTGGCCGCACCATAAATTTAACTCTGGTATCGAGAGTTAAAACAAATGCTGCGTTAGGCTCCAAAAAAGGAGCGTAGAGCATTTTTACCGCAAAAGCAACTCTCGATACCAGAGTTGCTTACGGACGCGGCCGGCCTCAAAAACGTGCTCGTGCACGATTCTCCCATAGAAAACAATGGGGCTGTTTGAGCTGAAAAAAAACCTAACACCTGCAAAAAAGCAGCGTTCAGCTCCTAACGCAGCCCCATTGTTTCCTATGGGGGAACACTTCCTACGTCTGCACCTAACACCCTAACATGTACCCCGAGTCTAAACACCCCTAATCTTACACTTATTAACCCCTAATCTGCCGCCCCCGCTATCGCTGACCCCTGCATATTTTTTTTAACCCCTAATCTGCCGCTCCGTAAAACGCCGCCACCTACGTTATTCCTATGTACCCCTAATCTGCTGCCCTAACATCGCCGACCCCTATGTTATATTTATTAACCCCTAATCTGCCCCCCACAACGTCGCCGACACCTACCTACACTTATTAACCCCTAATCTGCCGAGCGGACCTGAGCGCTACTATAATAAAGTTATTAACCCCTAATCCGCCTCACTAACCCTATCATAAATAGTATTAACCCCTAATCTGCCCTCCCTAACATCGGCGACACCTACCTTCAATTATTAACCCCTAAACTTCCGATCGGAGCTCACCGCTATTCTAATAAATGGATTAACCCCTAAAGCTAAGTCTAACCCTAACACTAACACCCCCCTAAGTTAAATATAATTTTTATCTAACGAAATAAATTAACTCTTATTAAATAACTTATTCCTATTTAAAGCTAAATACTTACCTGTAAAATAAATCCGAATATAGCTACAATATAAATTATAATTATATTATAGCTATTTTAGGATTAATATTTATTTTACAGGCAACTTTGTAATTATTTTAACCAGGTACAATAGCTATTAAATAGTTAAGAACTATTTAATAGTTACCTAGTTAAAATAATAACAAATTTACCTGTAAAATAAGTCCTAACCTAAGTTATAATTAAACCTAACACTACCCTATCAATAAAATAATTAAATAAACTACCTACAATTACCTACAATTAACCTAACACTACACTATCAATAAATAAATTAAACACAATTGCTACAAATAAATACAATTAAATAAACTAGCTAAAGTACAAAAAATAAAAAAGAACTAAGTTACAGAAAATAAAAAAATATTTACAAACATAAGAAAAATATTACAACAATTTTAAACTAATTACACCTACTCTAAGCCCCCTAATAAAATAACAAAGCCCCCCAAAATAAAAAATTCCCTACCCTATTCTAAATTAAAAAAGTTACAAGCTCTTTTACCTTACCAGCCCTGAACAGGGCCCTTTGCGGGGCATGCCCCAAGAATTTCAGCTCTTTTGCCTGTAAAAGAATAAATACAATACCCCCCCCCCCAACATTACAACCCACCACCCACATACCCCTAATCTAACCCAAACCCCCCTTAAATAAACCTAACACTAAGCCCCTGAAGATCTTCCTACCTTGTCTTCACCATCCAGGTATCACCGATCCGTCCTGGCTCCAAGATCTTCATCCAACCCAAGCGGGGGTTGGCGATCCATAATCCGGTCCAGAAGAGGCTCCAAAGTCTTCCTCCTATCCGGCAAGAAGAGGACATCCGGACCGGCAAACATCTTCTCCAAGCGGCATCTTCGATCTTCTTCCATCCGGTGCAGAGCGGGTCCATCTTGAAGCAGGCGACGCGGATCCATCCTCTTCTTCCGATGTCTCCCGACTAATGACGGTTCCTTTAAGGGACGTCATCCAAGATGGCGTCCCTCGAATTCCGATTGGCTGATAGGATTCTATCAGCCAATCGGAATTAAGGTAGGAATTTTCTGATTGGCTGATGGAATCAGCCAATCAGAATCAAGTTCAATCCGATTGGCTGATCCAATCAGCCAATCAGATTGAGCTCGCATTCTATTGGCTGTTCCGATCAGCCAATAGAATGCGAGCTCAATCTGATTGGCTTATGGATCGCCAACCCCCGCTTGGGTTGGATGAAGATCTTGGAGCCAGGACGGATCGGTGATACCTGGATGGTGAAGACAAGGTAGGAAGATCTTCAGGGGCTTAGTGTTAGGTTTATTTAAGGGGGGTTTGGGTTAGATTAGGGGTATGTGGGTGGTGGGTTGTAATGTTGGGGGGGGGGGTATTGTATTTATTCTTTTACAGGCAAAAGAGCTGAAATTCTTGGGGCATGCCCCGCAAAGGGCCCTGTTCAGGGCTGGTAAGGTAAAAGAGCTTGTAACTTTTTTAATTTAGAATAGGGTAGGGAATTTTTTATTTTGGGGGGCTTTGTTATTTTATTAGGGGGCTTAGAGTAGGTGTAATTAGTTTAAAATTGTTGTAATATTTTTCTTATGTTTGTAAATATTTTTTTATTTTCTGTAACTTAGTTCTTTTTTATTTTTTGTACTTTAGCTAGTTTATTTAATTGTATTTATTTGTAGCAATTGTGTTTAATTTATTTATTGATAGTGTAGTGTTAGGTTAATTGTAGGTAATTGTAGGTATTTTATTTAATTATTTTATTGATAGGGTAGTGTTAGGTTTAATTATAACTTAGGTTAGGATTTATTTTACAGGTAAATTTGTTATTATTTTAACTAGGTAACTATTAAATAGTTATTAACTATTTAATAGCTATTGTACCTGGTTAAAATAATTACAAAGTTGCCTGTAAAATAAATATTAATCCTAAAATAGCTATAATATAATTATAATTTATATTGTAGCTATATTAGGATTTATTTTACAGGTAAGTATTTAGCTTTAAATAGGAATAAGTTATTTAATAAGAGTTAATTTATTTCGTTAGATAAAAATTATATTTAACTTAGGGGGGTGTTAGTGTTAGGGTTAGACTTAGCTTTAGGGGTTAATCCATTTATTAGAATAGCGGTGAGCTCCGATCGGAAGTTTAGGGGTTAATAATTGAAGGTAGGTGTCGCCGATGTTAGGGAGGGCAGATTAGGGGTTAATACTATTTATGATAGGGTTAGTGAGGCGGATTAGGGGTTAATAACTTTATTATAGTAGCGCTCAGGTCCGCTCGGCAGATTAGGGGTTAATAAGTGTAGGCAGGTGTCGGCGACGTTGAGGGGGGCAGATTAGGGGTTAATAAATATAATATAGGGGTCGGCGGTGTTAGGGGCAGCAGATTAGGGGTACATAGGGATAACGTAGGTGGCGGCGATTTGCGGTCGGAAGATTAGGGGTTAATTATTGTAAGTAGCTGGCGGCGACGTTGTGGGGGGCAGGTTAGGGGTGAATAAATATAATACAGGGGTCGGCGGGGTTAGGGGCAGCAGATTAGGGGTACATAAGTATAACGTAGGTGGCGGTCGGCAGATTAGGGGTTAAAAATTTTAATCGAGTGGCGGCGGTGTGGGGGGAGCTCGGTTTAGGGGTACATAGGTAGTTTATGGGTGTTAGTGTACTTTAGGGTACAGTAGTTAAGAGCTTTATAAACCGGCGTTAGCCAGAAAGCTCTTAACTCCTGCTATTTTCAGGCGGCTGGAATCTTGTCGTTAGAGCTCTAACGCTCACTGCAGAAACGACTCTAAATACCAGCGTTAGAAAGATCCCATTGAAAAGATAGGCTACGCAAATGGCGTAGGGGGATCTGCGGTATGGAAAAGTCGCGGCTGAAAAGTGAGCGTTAGACCCTTTAATCACTGACTCCAAATACCAGCGGGCGCCCAAAACCAGCGTTAGGAGCCTCTAACGCTGGTTTTGACGGCTACCGCCGAACTCTAAATCTAGGCCTTAATGTTTTTGGGAAATTTTTGAATTTATAGGTATGTCTCTTGTCATGGGCTCATTCCCCTAAAAAGAATTAAGAAATAAGAAAATATGTTGATATGAGACATTTTCTCACTATTATTGCCAACCCAATTTTTCCTTTATGAGAGAGAAAATAGATTACTATACATACATTTATTTTGATGTTTTAGGAAATCAGGCTCTTGTCATAGGCTCATCTATTGCATATCTAATTTCATACTTTTCAAATTAAGGATTTTTATATTAAGAGTAGTTTAAACAATATCCCAATATAAACATGGTTTTGATTATATTTAACACTGAAGGTAATGACTCATAGAGCAATGTGTATGCTTCTTTTCATAAATGTAATGATTTAAATATATTGCAAAATAGATTGTTTTCACAAAACATAGTCACGCCTTAACCAACAAATATCAACCTGCATATTTATATTGTAACACTTTATGTACATGAAAAGGAAAAAGTAATTAAATGTTTCTTGTCATAGGCTCCCTTGCAAAAATGGCAAAGTACAGGTTAATGAAAATTTGTGATATCACTTTAAGAAATTTGGTATAAATAGAGCTCTGAACAGGTACATCAATTAGCAGTGACCAAGTGCATGGAGCACGAAACGTTTGCTGTTTTTTGCACCTGTTCTACAACCTGTTTTTGCACTACTGTGCTTACCACTTTTTAATCTATCTTGTATGATTTTAACAAGTTTGGAATAAAATTTAACTTTTATATATCTGTGGGCTTGGAGCGCTTATTTTTCCCTACATTGGATGGACTGTTGCTATTTTGTGCGTGTGCAGACGCACTGGGAATATTTGCTTGCCGCCTAGGATATCATTTATATTTTTTCACATATACCCTCACTCTATTAGTGCCTATCATATTCACAGGATTTGTTTTTACATACCCCAGGGGCGCTCCGTTGAGCAGGTTTCATTTGTATCTTGGGCCTGGCACACACGCTGGCAGGCAGGCAGGCAGGCAACTGCAATTAGATTACACTAGCAGACTGATGTTTCACAGTCAAAATTACACAGGCAAAAAAAAAAAAAAAGATGTTCTAGCCCTAAAAAGGGCTTTTTGAGGTGCTGTCCTTACAGCAGAGATCAGATGAGTCCTTCAGAACTGTAGTGGACACTGAATACACTAGCCTAGCTATGAATTTCCCTATAAAATCAGCAGCAGCTACACTATCCCTCCTCTGACTAAGAATGCAGGATCAGAATGAATCTAAAATGGCTGCTGTCCAGGAGCTGGGAGGGTCTGGGAGGGAGTGTCTGCTGCTGATTGACTGAAATGTGTCTGCAGACTGTGAGATACAGGGTCAAAGTTTACTCAATGATGACGAATAGGAGGCGGATCGAACATTGCATATGTTCACCCGCCGCGGCGAACGCGAACAAGCTATGTTCGCCGGGAACTATTCACGACCTCACTATCAGTTTGTACATGAAATAAAATAAAATGGTTGTTGAAATAGTTGTTCAAAAAATAAACAGTACTTAAAAATCCAAGTCAATGAAAAGTGAGTAAAAATGTTTCACTTGATCAAATTTTGTAAAATATTTTAATAAAAAATATGTGTAACAAGAAGTAAATCTATAATGTTGTAGAAATTGTATATCTTCCAACAGCGTTCCATACCCACCTCCCAGTCTATGTTTTGCAAGCGTTTATCCATGCCACCCCATCTCTATGGAACATCCTCCCAAGAGCAGTGAAAGAAGTCACTTCTCTGGGCATTTTACAACAAAAATTCAAGACCTAACTGTTTACACAAGCCTTTAAGGAATACACTCTGTAACTTCTAACCCTCTTATGTAAGTATCCCTTGTGTATAGCTGTTTGAGCCCAACACGGAGAAAAGCACTATATAAGTTGCTGTTATTATTATTATGTGGTGTACTTAGTCAAATCACTATCCAGCAGTGACATAAAATGCTATGGTCACGTGACCACTATTTCACTGACTAAGTTAAACCGCTTTGATGCACATGCCTGTGGGCACATGACAAACACGGTTTACAGAGATCCCCCGCCTTACAGGTTGGGAATCGTTGGTGGCCTAAGGGGTGGCACTCATGGGAGTGCTGTTGACATCACCACGTGCATGCAAAGGGGGCAGAACCAGTAAGCTAAGTGTAACTGCAAGAAAGCTGGGGGGAGGTTCTTCAAACCCCTTGATCTTAGCTCCCTTAGCAACTACAAACCTCCAAGACCCCTCATTTGAAAGAGAATTTCATACTCTTTCAAATAGTTATGCAGTTTCACACAGCAAATGTGTTAAAAATAAAGTACAAAAATGTACACCCTGGTCACGCTATACATTCTGGTCTCAGAGGCCATAGACTACTTGATAAGAGGTGGCCTTCAAGGAATTAGCATATTAGCCTACCTAGGTTTAGTTTTAAACTAAGAATACCAAGAAAACAAAGCAAATTTGATGATAAAAGTAAATTGGAAGGTTTTTAAAATGACATGCCCTATTTGAATAAAGAAAGTTTAATTTTGACTAGACCGTCCCTTTAACTTCAATTGCACGTTTACTTTCAACTTGTAAAACTAGACGCACACAAACAGACAAGAAAAACCCCTTTTTGCTCGTGCGTAGCTGTTATTGTAATCTGGCTCTAAGTCTGAATATGGAATTTATGTTTAAGATTAGTTGCATCAGGGTAATTCAGATCAGCATTTATATAGATAATATTTAAAGGGGGTGTTGCAGGAAAGCATGATTAGGGTTAAAAAGCAGTGAGAACATTCAGGATAACAATGGGTTAATATGTAGTTTGGGAATACGAGACAGTATAGTTAGGGTAATATTGCCATGAGAGAATCAATCGGCTAGATTTAGAGTTCTGCGTTAGCCTTAAAAAGCAGCGTTAAGTGGTCCTAACGCTGCTTTTTAATGCCCGCTGGTATTACGAGTCAGGCAGGAAAGGGTCTACCGCTCACTTTTTTTCCGCGACTCCAGGCTACCGCAGATCCCCTTACGTCAATTGCGTATCCTATCTTTTCTATGGGATTTGCCTAACGCCGGTATTACGAGTCTTTGAAGAAGTGAGCGGTACAGCCTCTACCGCCAAGTCTCCAACCGCAAAAAAAAGTCAGTAGTTAAGAGTTTTATGGGCTAACGCCGGAAGATAAAGCTCTTAACTACAGTGCTTTAAAGTACACTAACACCCATAAACTACCTATGAACCCCTAAACCAAGGCCCCCCCACATCGCAAACACTAAAATAAAATTATTTAACCCCTAATCTGCCGACCGGACATCGCCACCACCTACATTATAGCTATGAACCCCTAATCTGCTGTCCCTAACATCGCCGACACCTATATTATATTTATTAACCCCTAATCTGCCCCCCAACGTCGCAGCAACCTAACTACACTTATTAACCCCTAATCTGCCTACCGGACATCGCCACAGCTTTAATAAATGTATTAACCCCTAAACCACCGCACCCCTGCTTCGCAAACACTATAATTTTTTTATTAACCCCTAATCTGCCCTCCCTAACATCGCCGCCACCTACCTACAATTATTAACCCCTAATCTCCCGCCCCCAACGTTGCCGCTACTATAATAAAGTTATTAACCCCTAAACCCAAGTCTAACCCTAACACCCCCCTAAGTTAAATATAATTTAAATATAATCCACCTTCAATTCTACACTTTGAATTCTGGAGACTCCGTAGCCTTCTCAGATCTTGGGGTTTTGATAATGCCCCCTTAAGAACTAAAACCAGATGGGAGATGAGGTGGGATTCAGCACTCCCTCCTAAGAGACTGCTGTCCCTATCATACTTAGACATTCTGAATTCTCCGGTCTTTCACAAATCTCCCCCAGTAAGACATTGGGAATCTTCCTTAACCCTCATGTATGAACCCCAACTCTGGAGGAAAGCAATCCAACTAACCAAGAAAGCTGTACACTGTACAACCTTATAAGAGCTGCACCTCAAAATTCTTCTACAATGGCACATGACGCCTATCCGTCTATTCAAAATTTCTCCTGTTAACTCCCCTAGCTGTTGGAGAGGCTGTGATGCATTAGGAACTCCACAACATATTTGGTGGTCTTGCCTGCAAATTCAACCACTTTGGCAGCGTGCTGCTAAATATTGTACCATGAAGGGTATACAAATACTTCTATCACGAGCTCTGTTCTATTCCACATATTGCCCACAACTCTGACTCTGACTCAGAGATTGTTTTGTATCTACCTGTTTCTAGCCATAAAGCTGGCCGTAGCCCGAATGTGGCTTCAACGAACCTCGCCCTCCTGGGATCAAGTGGTGGATATCCTGCGATTTGTGAAAACAATGGAATCATATGTTTCTCACATACATGGGTCGGAGGACCTCCAGATTGGGATCTGGGCCTATGGTCCGGAGTAAACCCCAACAGTGAATTTCACCCCTTCTGCCCTACCCCACTTGCATATATTATACTTCTACAATAGCTAACCCCTATAATGCCTTGAGGATCTCTACACAATTGCCTTTACCTCCCTTCTATCTGCCCCAACCCTATTCCCTCCCTTAATATGAAATACCCTCCCCAATCCCTTTTCCCTATATCCCCCCCCCCATTATATATATATATTTTTTCTTTCTTCCCCCTAACTTTATCTTATAAATCAGCACAGTCTGGAAGAGACTAATTTCATGATCTATACTTACATATACAATGGGTACATTATGGTGTTGGTAACGACAGCTCTCTCATGGCCTCATGCCAAATGTGTATATTGCTGTTTCATCTTAAAGGGACAGTCTAGTATAAATTAAACTTTCATTATTCAGATAGGACTTTTAATTTTAATCAACTTTCCAATTTACTTTTATCATCAAATTTGCTTTTTTCTCTTGGTATTCTTAGTTTAAACTAAACATAGGTAGGCTCATATGCTAATTTCTAAGCCTTTGAGGGCTGCCTCTTATTACATGCTTTGTAAATCTCTTTTCAACACAAAGAGACAGAAAGTACACGTGGGCTATATAGATAACACTGTGGTCAGGCACAGAAAGTTATTTAAGATTTAGCACAAAACAATGCTAAATTTAAGACAATAGATATTAAACAGTCACAGTCATGTGATCAGGGGGCTGGAAGAAGGTTCCTAGATACAAGGTAATCACAAATGTAAAAAGTACATTAATATAACTGTGTTGGTTATGCAAAACTGGGGAATGGGTAATAAAGGGATTATCTATCTTTTAAAACAATAACAATTATATGGTAGACTGTCCCTTTAATAAATGGATAGCGAATTATCCTTCTAATAAACCAGGTCTATTATGATTCCTATTAGCTGGTCCGAGGGGGCCCTGTCACTCATGGACAATGGACTAGTCTACTTTGCATACCCCCTCCTCTGATTATATCTATTATGTAAAATGTAATACACTGAAAATGTAATTCTGTTTATTGATGTTACTTACAACTTTGCTCTTGTTGTTATTATTGACATTTTTCTGAATAAAAAATATTTATAAAATATATATATATATATATATATATATATATATATATATATAATTTAAATAAAACAAACTAAAATTACTATAATTAAATAAATTAATCCTATTTAAAACTAAATACTTACCTATAAAATAAACCCTAATATAGCTACAATATAACTAATAGTTACATTGTAGCTATTTTAGGATTTATATTTATTTTACAGGCAACTTTGTATTTATTTTAACTAGGTACAATAGCTATTAAATAGTTGATAACTATTTAATAGCTACCTAGTTACAATAATTACAAAATTACCTGTAAAATAAATCCTAACCTAAGTTACAAATACACCTAACACTACACTATCAATTATCTAAAGTAAAATACAATTCAATAAACTAAACTATAATACAAAAAAAACCACTAAATTAGAAAAAATAAAAAACATTACAAGAATTTTAATCTAATTACACCTAATCTAAGTCCCCTAATAAAATAAAAAAGCCCCCCAAAATAATAAAATTCCCTACCCTAGACTAAATTACAAAGTAATCAGCTCTTTTTACCAGCCCTTAAAAGGGCTTTTTGCGGGGCATTGCCCCAAAGTAATCAGCTCTTTTACCTGTAAAAAAATACAAGACCCCCCCAACATTACAACCCACCACCCACACACCCCTACTCTAAATCCCACCCGATCCCCCCTTAAAAAAAACTAACACTGCCCCCCTGAAGATCACCCTACCTTGAGCCGTCTTCAGGCAGCCGGCAACCGATGGGACAGAAGAGGACATCCGGACCGGCAGAAGTCTTCATCCTATCCAGGCAGAAGAGGACATCTGGACCGGCAGACATCTTCATACAGGCGGCATCTTCTATCTTCATCCTTCTGGAGCGGAGCGGAGCCATCTTCTATCCAGCCGACACAGAGCCTTCCTCTTCTTACGACGGACTAACGACGAATGAAGGTTCCTGTAAATGATGTCATCCAAGATGGTGTCCCTCAAATTCTGATTGGCTGATAGGATTCTATCAGCCAATCGGAATTAAGGTAGGAAAATTCTGATTGGTTGCTTTAATCAGCCAATCAGATTGAAGTTTAATCCGATTGGCTGATTGGATCAGCCAATAGAATGTGAGGTCAATTCTATTGGCTGATCCAATCAGCCAATCGGATTGAACTTCAATCTGATTGGCTGATTAAATCAACCAATCAGATTTTTCCTACCTTAATTCCGATTGGCTGATAGAATCCTATCAGCCAATCGGAATTCGAGGGACGCCATCTTTGATGACATCATTTAAAGGAACCTTCATTCGTCGTTAGTCCGTCGTAAGAAGAGGATGGCTCCGCGTCGGCTGGATAGAAGATGGCTTCGCTCCGCTCCGGAAGGATGAAGATAGAAGATGCCACCTGGATGAAGATGTCTGCCGGTCCGGATGTCCTCTTCTGCCCGGATAGGATGAAGACTTCTGCCGGTCCGGATGTCCTCTTCTGTCCCTTCGGTGGCCGGCTGGCTGAAGACGGCTCAAGGTAGGGTGATCTTCAGGGTTGTAATGTTGGGGGGGGGTCTTGTATTTTTTTTTTCAGGTAAAAGAGCTGATTACTTTGGGGCAATGCCCTGCAAAAAGCCCTTTTAAGGGCTGGTAAAAGACCTGATTACTTTGTAATTTAGTTTAGGGTAGGGAATTTTATTATTTTGGGGGGCTTTTTTATTTTATTAGGGGACTTAGATTAGGTGTAATTAGATTAAAATTCTTGTAATATTTTTTTATTTTTTGTAATTTAGTGGGGTTTTTTGTATTATAGTTTAGTTTATTGAATTGTATTTTACTTTAGATAATTGTAGTTAATTTATTAATTAATTTATTGATAGTGTAGTGTTAGGTGTATTTGTAACTTAGGTTAGGATTTATTTTACAGGTAATTTTGTAATTATTGTAACTAGGTAGCTATTAAATAGTTATTAACTATTTAATAGCTATTGTACCTAGTTAAAATAAATACAAAGTTGCCTGTAAAATAAATATAAATCCTAAAATAGCTACAATGTAACTATTAGTTATATTGTAGCTATATTAGGGTTTATTTTATAGGTAAGTATTTAGTTTTAAATAGGATTAATTTATTTAATTATAGTAATTTTAGTTCGTTTTATTTAAATTATATTTAACTTAGGGGGGTGTTACGGTTAGGGTTGGACTTAGGTTTAGGGGTTAATAACTTTATTATAGTAGCGGCGACGTTGGGGGTGGGAGATTAGGGGTTAATAATTGTAGGTAAGTGGTGGCGATGTTAGGGAGCGCAGATTAGGGGTTAATAAAATTTATTATAGTGTTTGCGAGGTAGGAGTGCAGCTGTTTAGGGGTTAATACATTTATTAAAGTGGCGGCGATGTCCGATCGGCAGATTAGGGATTAATAAGTGTACTTAGGTTGCGGTGACGTTGGGGGGGGCAGATTAGGGGTTAATAAATATAATATAGGTGTCGGCGATGTTAGGGACAGCAGATTAGGGCTTCATAGCTATAATGTAGGTTGCGGCAGTGTCCGGAGCGGCAGATTAGGGGTTAATAGTATAATGCAGGTGTCAGCGATAACGGGGGTGGCAGATTAGAGGTTAATAAGTGTATGATTAGGGGTGTTTAGACTCGGGGTTCATGTTAGGGTGTTAGGTGTAGACTTAGAAAGTATTTTCCCATAGGAAACAATGGGGCTGCGTTAGGAGCTGAACGCTGCTTTTTTGCAGGTGTTAGGTTTTTTTTCAGCCAGCTCAGCCCCATTGTATCCAAGGGGAAATCGTGCACGAGCACGTTTTTCTAGCTTTCCACTACCGTAAGCAACGCTGGTATTGAGGGTTGAAGTGGAGCTAAATTTGGCTCAATGCTCACTTTTCTGAGGCTAACGCAGGCATTCAGAAAACTCGTAATACCAGCGTTGTCTTAAGGGTGCGCTGGAAAAAAAGGCTTATTAGCACCGCAGGTCTTTACCAACAAAACTCCAAATCTAGGCGAATGTAATTACAGCTAAAATGTAGCATTGTTGTAATAATTTGTAGTGAGAGATTTAGGGAATATGCTTAAAGGGATATTAAACACTAAGGGCCAGATTACAAGTGGAGTGCTAATAAACGCTCCCACTCGAGGGTTAAATGCCCCAGAAGTAAGCTTTTTGCGCTCGCCGTGTTGCACTCTTTAACCTGATGAGTGCGAAAAGCCAAACTTCAAATATCGCGTGCACGTTCATATATTCCCCCATAGAAGTCAATGGAGGAAAAAAAGTATAAAAACCTAACACCACACTCTTGTGCAAACCCAATAGCATATTCTCATTTGCGCTAACCCGACATGAAAATATGAATATTTCACATTCCAATGTTCTTCACATAGAAGAATATGTTCTATTTATTCCTAAATACATATTTCTATATATATAATTTTTTGCAACAATATACATCTATACCTATATATATATATATATATATATATATATATACAGTATATATATGTATATATATATATATATATATATATATATCAAATTGCGCTGTGTATTAATGCATGAAATTAAACTACAAACAGTCTCTCCTGATGTATTTTCAAGGCAGCTGTAACTAATGAATCCACTATCACCAGTGGATATAGGGGGAATCTTTGTCAGTAGTTGAGGCAGTAACAGCGCTCATAGAAAGGGAGAAAAGAAAGAGAAAGGCACCAATAGTGTAATTTGTACACAAAAGATGGTGAGTGTTAAATGCAAAAAACTTGCTCACCTAGTCAGACCTTAAACTTGTGAGAGGTACGTAAATGCTCACAGAGGGGATGCATATCCCTACCTGTGGTAAAGATGTGTCTTTGTTACTGCTACAACTTCTTGGAGTATGATATAGAAGAAATGATCGTGACTCCCAATGTGAGTTAAACAGTTTCTTTTTTGAAAAACGGAATAGAAATACTCAGCTGGACTCCGTTTGTATCTCCACAAGGACCTCATCGCTTTTACAGAAACGCCTCACCTCAGCCAGGTTAACTGGACTTACATTTGCTATATGGACATAGCATTCCTTAACTGTTTTTCAAACAGTAACTTCCAGTACTCCCCACTGTGGAATATTTGGTTTTGAGACATTTGGTTTAACTGGAAATGTGCGCAGGTGAATACCTGAATCTTCACACCTATGTGCTCA
This sequence comes from Bombina bombina, assembly GCF_027579735.1. Taxonomy (NCBI): domain Eukaryota; kingdom Metazoa; phylum Chordata; class Amphibia; order Anura; family Bombinatoridae; genus Bombina; species Bombina bombina. The sequence goes on from NC_069499.1 coordinate 1,171,794,937, forward strand.
GCATCATATGCAGAGGTTGTCTTTGGGAAATAAACGTATGAGTGCTGCCAGCATTGCTGCAGAGGTTGAAGGGGTGGGGGGTTCAGCCTGTTTGGTTCAGACCATACGCCGCACACTTCATCAAATTGGTCTGCATGGCTGTCGTCCCAGAAGGAAGCCTCTTCTAAAGATGATGCACAAGAAAGCCTGCAAACAGTTCTCTCTCGTGTTCTCTCTCTCTCTCGTGTTCTCTCTCTCTCGTGTTCTCTCTCTCTCTCGTGTTTTTTCTCTCTCTCTCGTGTTCTCTCTCTCTCGTGTTCTCTCTCTCTCTTGTGTTTTCTCTCTCTCTCTCGTGTTCTCTCTCTCTCATGTGTTCTCTCTCGTGTTTTCTCTCTCTCGTGTTCTCTCTCTCTCTCTCGTGTTCTCTCTCTCGTGTTTTCTCTCTCTCTCGTGTTCTCTCTCTCTCTCGTGTTTTCTCTCTCTCTCTCGTGTTCTCTCTCTCTCGTGTTCTCTCTCTCTCGTGTTCTCTCTCTCTCGTGTTCTCTCTCTATCTCTCTCGTGTTTTCTCTCTCTCTCGTGTTCTCTCTCTCTCTCTCGTGTTTTCTCTCTCTCTCGTGTTCTCTCTCTCTCATGTGTTCTCTCTCTCTCTCGTGTTTTCTCTCTCTCTCTCGTGTTCTCTCTCTCTCATGTGTTCTCTCTCTCTCTCGTGTTTTCTCTCTCTCGTGTTCTCTCTCTCTCGTGTTCTCTCTCTCTCTCTCGTGTTCTCTCTCTCTTGTGTTCTCTCTCTCTCGTGTTCTCTCTCTCTCTCTCGTGTTCTCTCTCTCTCGTGTTCTCTCTCTCTCGTGTTCTCTCTCTCTCGTGTTTTCTCTCTTTCTCTCTCTCGTTTCGATGCATAGTGCACTTTTTCTGTTAATCCAATAAACCTAATTTCACTACTGAACTATTACTGTGTATGCCTGAGAGTAGGGTGTTAGATTTTTTTTCACCTTTTTTTGCTCCATTGACTTATATAGTGGAATACGTTAACATGTTCGCGATATTATAAGTTCGGCTTTATATGAGCGGTATCTGATCCACGCAAAAAGCTTACTTCTAGTGGAGTAAGAACGCATTTGGGAGCATTAAATACCGCTCCGCTTGTAATATGGCCCACTATATGGCAGTCGTTTTGCAACAATATTATACATTAGAAAGAGCACTAGATGGCAGCATTATTTCCTGTTATGTAGAGCTCCAGACAACAAGTGAACTAGGCAAATTTGGTTATAGAAGTAAATTGGAAACTTTTTTTTAAATTGTATTCTTTGGGGCCTATATATCAAGCTACGAATGGAGCTTGATGCCCCGTGTTTCTGGCGAGCCTGCAAGCTCGCCAGAAACAGCAGTTATGACGCAGCGTTCACAAAGACCGCTGCTCCATAACCTGCCTGCCTGCTCTGAGCAGGCGGACAGACATCGCCGGAAATCAACCCGATCGAGTACGATCGGGTTGATTGACACCCCCCCTGCTGGCGGCTGATTGACTGCGAGTCTGCAGGGGGCGGCGTTGCACCAGCAGCTCTTGTGAGCTGCTGGTGCAATGCTGAATACGGAGAGCGTATTGCTCTCCGTATTCAGCAAAGTCCGCCAGACTTTCTTAAATAGAGGCCATCATCTGAATCATGAATAAATAATGTGTTTTTTTTTTAAAGGGCAGATATTATTTGGGGAGTTTTCGCTAAAATTGAATATTTATTAATAATCTGATTTCAATAGATTGTTTATAGTGGCTGCATTTTCATGGGATTTGGGTCACCAACAGAAATATGTATGAGGGTACTTTCCACTTCAGCCACTTTCTGGCATCCAAGGGTTAAAACTACTTGCTTCAGCTACCACTATTGTTCCTTGGATGGTAGTGGCAGCTACAACATTACTGCAATGAAAATACAATGACAGTGATAATGCGCCAACATTATTGTGACTACAATATTTTCCTCCTGGCAAAATCATTGTCTGGGCAAAATTGTAGACAAGAACCTAATGAGACATGCTGAGCGCTTGATCTATTATGCAGTTGTTTAAATTTAATTTAAATTATACATTAGACCATCTCTGGGAAGAAACTTAACCTATCATGAACTCTGTGTGGAAATTATTTTAAAGAGACGTTAAAGTATTTTTTTTTACATATAAAAGAGAGCAAAACATATTACAGATTTCTGAAAATCTGATGTTGCTGAACTGAAAATAAATCATTTTTGTTTTTATGTTTATGGGATGTTCCACTGTCTACAAATAAAACTAGTAAGCTTCCCCATATAATAGTGCACTGCTGGTGCTTCCATAAAGCAGACTAAGGGCGCAGAGTTGCACTGCAGTCAGGGTTGCCACATTTTCTGGAAAAAAAATACCAGCCAAGCTCATTTGCATACACTTGATAAATAATTATAAAAGCATAAATCAGGAACTAAATCTGCTACAACTAATTCTAAATGATCATTTGTTTATCATTTGTTTATAATTAGGTAGAAGACATTTGAATGTGATAGCCTCTTTATTTCTATATTTAATCTTTATTTTACCTGAACTTTAAAAATACCAGCCATGTTGTTAAAATACCAGCTGGGTAACAGCCTTAATTCCAGCAGGACATAAAATAATGTATATGCAACAAGAGTGAAGTGCTCAACCAGTGAGCGGATAAAAGAATAATAGCTTGTGCTATGGCTAGCCATCCCCTGAGGAACAACATGTGTATTTCCCTGAGAGGAACTTTCCTTCAGTATATGTCTTACCCTGACTAAAAAGAACAGTGCAGCTTTAAAATACCGGTCAATCCGTCTCTGATTGAGAGAATGGCAACCCCCAGACTTTTCAGCCTTCTGTGCGCCTCATTAGTGAGATACAGGCATATCCCTCTAGGCGCATATATACAATATGTTTTGGGTTTTTACTGCTCTTTTGTTTCAATGTCTCTGACATCCACCTGCTTTCCAAATTAATCCATGTGAGAGGAAGGGGGGTCCTTAAGCCTCATACATTTTGCCCCTGGCTATATGCAGGGCAAAATAGTAGAGGTAAAGGTAAACTTTCAATGCTGTACCACCAATGCTAGGGGACTGCTTTTTGAACACTACATATAAACATACATATCGGATAAACACTGAAGATTTTTGAGGTATTTTTGTAGTAATGGGAATCTATATTCTGTATAATTAAATATATATTAAACACTCTATAACTTAGTTATTTCAACTAATTTTCAAATTATTTTTTATCAAGAAGCAGGATAGGTAAGACAAGCCATTTATCAGGAGGGGAGCAAATCGTATCCTAACTTGGGTGGAAAAAATGTTTTGCATCTTCCCTGGTTGTGCACAGACATTTACTCCTTTGGGGTGATTTATCATCGGTCTGTCCGACATGATCCGCTCAGCGCTGTCGGCATTTATCATTGCTCTAGCAGTTCTAGTGAACTGGTTGTGCAATGCTGCCTCCACTAGCAGGGGGTGTCAATAAGCCTGATCGCATAGGATCGTGCGGATGGATGTCCGCAGCCTCAGAGCAGGCAGAACAGTTATGGAGCAGCGGTTACATAACTGCTGTTTCCGGCGAGCTTGAAGGCTCGTGCGGAAACAGGGAATTTGGAGCTTGATCATTCGGCCCCCTTTTGGTTAAAAAAAAAAAAAAGATTTTTAAACTGAACCCCTTTAAGGTTGCTTGAAAAATGAAATCACACGATTGTTGATGTGATCAGATGAGTTCAAGACAAGGTTCTAGTCTCCTAACTAGAACCTTGGCAAGAAAAGGCTGTGCCTGACTCACTTAAGAGGCTACACCACCCTGTTGCTTAATGTATGCCCGCAAGATCCCAAATCAGAAAAGCCTGTCTCTGGGCCTATCCATCCCCCCTGATTTTTCAACAAATCCCTAACCCTACATTTCCTTAAAATGGCCAAGCATTTTTCAGCTACAAGTTGCTGCTGCTAGAAGGTTTTTGAGTTTAAATGTTTCTTTTCCTGGAGCTTTGTTTTCCTTTAAAGGGATAGTCTAGTTAAATTAAACTTTCATGATTCAGGTAGGGCATTCAATTTTAAATAACTTTCCAATTTACTTTTATGATCAAATTGGCTTTGTTCTCTTGGTATTCTTTGTTGAAAGCTAAACCTAGGCAGGCTCATTTGCTAATTTCTAAGCCCTTGAAGGCCTCCTCTTATCTCTGTGCATTTTGACAGTTTTATTACAGCTAGACAGCACTAGTTCATGTGTGCCATATACATAACACTGTGCTCATTCACATAGAGTTACCTAGGAGCCAGCACTGATTGGCTAAAATGAAAGTCTGTCAAAATAACTGAAATCAGGGGACAGGCTGCAGAGGCTTAGATACAAAGTAATCACAGAGGAAAAAAGTATAATAATATAACTCTGTTGGTTATGCAAAACTGAGGAATGGGTAATAAAGGGATTATCTTTCATTTTAAGCAATAAAAATTCTGGAGTAGACTGTCCCTTTAACTAGATAAAATAAATGTTTGACTTATAACTTTAGCAAAGTACAGTTTTGTATAATTTTCTGGAGATTTGTTTATGCCTTAACTTATTCTTTTTGCACGTTAAGACCTGCTAATTCCCAAAGTCCACCAAACAAAATTTCAAACCAAGTTCAATTTGTTTTGTTATTAAAAATCACATAGGCTCTTTGTAAATGAAATCATTTTATGAGGCATATAATCTTGCAGTTAGAGTGCATCTAGCTGGCTGTGTGTATTTCAATGAGGCTAATCTATATTTTTTTTCTTAAGTAAAAAAAGAAAACAAAATAGATTTTTCAAATGTATAATATTGTGATATACAGTCTATTATTTATAAAGGCAACTTCACAAGTTTAAAACAAATACAAAAATGCCATATGTATTTAAAATCTGCTGCCTATTGCTGGGCGACTTAAACCCTTCACTGCGCTAGATTCGCAACAGTATCTGACAGCATGAGAACGAGGCTCCCATTGGAGCCCTTGGAAGAATGCTTCCGCAAATATCGCACTCACGTAAGCGATATTTTGCACTCCACACATAATCTGGCTCCTTATATTTAATATTTCAAGAACTCGCTTCTGAATGAGATCTCATTCTTTTTAATGAGCTGTATTGCTAACAATGTCATTGGTTAGAGGGAAAAAAACCTTGTTAAAAAAATTGAAAACGAAAGGCGGAAGTCAGAGGATTTTGATTGACATTGATCGAAATATGCAATAGAAACCTACTATTGTGAATGTAAAAGTACATACTTTTTTATCGCGTGAACAGTCTGACTTTACCATCACTAAGTTCAACGGGTTAGTCAATGTTAAGCCATGTTTTCAGATGCTTGTACCTTTAGACTGCATAAACACATTTCTTTGAAACTTAATAGAAATAGTTGCATATTCTTAGTTATTAAATTATGCTTTTCCCTATTCATTATCAATTTCTTGCAAAATTATTTAATTATCTAGTAAATGCTTTTTGTCTTGTGAAATACAGATAGAAAACCCTTTATCTAAACAGTTCGGGACCGGAAAGGGTTTGGATTTTGGAATATTAAATGCGACCAAGAGTAAATAACAGTATCTTTTGTCCTTTAGGCAATATTTACATGTCATAATATAGATTATTATTTGCATTTTAGAACACAAAAAAACAAAACAAAGACACTGCAGATGAGATTGTGACTTACAGGCAAGGAAAAAAAGAGTAATTTTTGATAATTTTATTTTTGTAAAAATATTAATAAAAAAATTTGGATTTCAGAATAAGTTTGGATATTGCAATTCCGGGTTTTGGAATTTGCACCTGTACTAGCTTCTGAGATGTAAAGATTTAAAGTTCCTTACATTTTGATGCATTTTGATTATGCTCAGTAGAAGCAAACAGCTGAAAAAATAATTGAAGTCATGCTTGATAACAATTTAGCAGTAGAGGTTTATGGTAGTTGTAGTCCCAGATATTGCTCTTTTTGGTGCTGTAGTCTGTTCGGCAGTGAGTACCTACAGCTGTTTCCTATAGCATGTATAGAAAAGTGGACATAAGACTACAGACCAGACAAACGCTACACAAAAGCTACACATACAAACATTACACTACAGACACACACACACTTTACAGAAACATTACACATGCTACCCACATATACATACTCACTATTCAACACGCAAACACTACACAGCACACACACATCATAACACTACATACACACACTATACACACATTGCAAACACACACTACACAAACACTATACTATGCAATAGGGATGGGCGAATGTTTCTAAAAATTCGAAATTTAAAACGAATTTTGATACATTCGTTCATTCGAATCGAATTTTGAATGTTTATATAACATTCTAACATTCTATTTTCGAATTTTCGTTTTCTAATTTTTCAATAAAATTCGAAAATATTCGTTTGAATAATAGAATGTTTAGCTATGTATTTATTCAATTTTGAAATGTAATATTCAAATTCGAATGCGACATTCGAATTTGAAATAGTATTTCTAGTCTACAACTGTGTTTAATAAATGTAATATTCAAATTCGAATGCTACATTCGAATTTGAATGTCATATTCGAATTTTAAATAGTATTTCTAGTCTAATACTGTGTTTTATAAATGTAATATTCGAATTCGAATGTGACATTCGAAAACTGTAAATAACATTCGAAAATCGATTTTTTAAGAATACTCGTTCTTATCAACATTCTATTATGTAAATCGAATTTCTACAATAACATTCGTTCTAACATTCGAATTCGGATATAAACACATTCGCCCATCCCTACTATGCAATCACTTCCCCCAGACACACTACAGATGCCAGCCTCCCCCACCCGCATATATTTTTTATACAATGAAAAGTAAAACAAAGATCATATTCCACACCACAGTACAAATCTGTACAAAATATAAATAATTATAAAATAAACACTAGATAAGAAACATGTGCAACCACAAAAAGTATTTAAGTAATAATAAAATCACTTTCCTGTGCATACAATTAAACCCAGGAAACTAAATGAGTTTAAAAGGTATATAAAGCCCAAACTTTTGTTTCATGATTCAGATAGAGCATTCGATTTGAAACACATTTTCAAGTCACTTCTATTATCTAATTTGCTGTATTCCCTATGTATCCTTTGTTAAAAATCATACCTAGGTAGGTTCAGCACAGCAATGTACTGCTGGGAGGTTACTGCTGATTGGTGGTTGCATGTATATGACTCTTGTAATTGGCTCACCTGATGTGTTCAGCTAGCTCCCAGGAATGCATTGCTGCTCCATCAACACAGTACACCAAAACAATGCATAAAATCTGGCAACAGAAACAAATTGGAAAGTTGTTTAAGATGGTATGATCTGTATTAAGAAAAAAAGCTTGTGTTTCATGTCCAAAAGCAGGTCAATTCCAAAATTGTGCCAACACCCTATATAATGTAAGTAATATAATATAATAATACAATATATTATTTCCTAGGGGAGTTTCATTTTGGCATTTCCATGCTTTTTGATGTTTGATAGGAAGCCTAAACTCTGGCAGAATGCCTTAATCAATATATTATATACCATTCATAGATAGATAGATAGATAGATAGATAGATAGATAGATAGATAGATAGATAGATAGATAGATAGATATAGATAGATAGATAGATAGATAGATAGATAGATAGATAGATAGATAGATAGATAGATAGATAGATAGATAGATAGGGGAGACGGAGTGAGAGAGAGTAATGCTGAGAGAGTGAGAGAAAAAGAGAGAGCGAAAAAAGAGAGAGATAAAGATATATGATCAGTGTGCAATCAATTAAATAATACATATATATATATATATATATATATATATATATATATATATATATATATATATATATATATATATATACTTTTTTCTTTACAAGCCAAATAATAAACAGACAACTTCAATAAATTCAATAAATGAATCATTGTGTGTCTCAGTTCTCCCTCTTGTGTTGAATGTTGGGCACTGCAGTGATGATTATAATTGATTTTCCTTTGCTGAATTCATTCACCATACAACCTCTCCAGACTCTCCAACAGCACCACATCATTTGTTATGTTATGTATTTAATTTACTGAAGAGTAAAACGACCAGTGAGCTTTAGTGAATCAGTTTTATAGAATAAGATAGGAGTTTTTGAAGCATGAGAATATGGAGATTCTCCCTTGTGTGTGTGTTATATACCTACCAGCATTAATACCGCTATTTTTACAGAACAATGGAATTTCATTATTCCCAGCATGTAAATCTCTATTATACACATCACGTACTGTATCTGTATTACAGGCAGGGCAGAGCAGTGAGGATGATTCATTAAGCCCATAAGCTAACAGGACAGGTGGAACCCTCCCTTGTCTAGTGACAGGCCTCCCTGACTGGAATCACTAAGAACGTGGTGAATCCTCTATGTCCCAGAAGCTACAAAAGGCTTCCCATACAACATAATGGGATTATATGAATGCATTATGTCGTCAGTGTGATTTATATCAAATCAACCCTCACTGGTAAAAGCTCTCTGACTGAAGGAAAATCATATAAAAATGTGATGGTATTATTGGGATTTAATTTTCATTCGTTTTATGTGAGTGCAGGAAGGATATTTCATATTACCAGCCTGCCAGAATTCTCAATCGTTCTCCCATTGCCGTTACTAAAGTCCCTAGAGAATCTGCAGAGAGCTGCAATCTAAACGCATTTAAATGACTGACCATAAATACCCTCACTCTAAAGATCTCTGCGCAGGCGAAATTCTCTAAATATTTCTGTCAGCGCAATAAGGTCTTTCACAATATTTTCTAAAATCAAATTTTACCTTGATAGCGGTGTATCTTGCCCAGAGCAGAAACCTACATTTTTGTATGCAAAGTTGAGGCATATATTGCAATATAGTGGTCAATAGAAAAGCACTCTTAAAAACGTTATTGATACTATAATGTAGGAATGAGTCTTTACATTACAAATAATATTAATAGTATGCATTAAAAGTCATATCAATACCCATTAAAATGTAACTTTACATTACATGTAAAATACTTATTTAAAGTGCACGGGGAAACTGTATGTAATGTGCACTGTACAACACAATATGCAGCACAAAGTTTGAATTGTACAAAATGCAAAGCATACTTTATTCCCCTATTGTAAAATGAGTCTTGCAGCCCTGGTGAGAGGGCTGAATAAGGGTGTTTCTTGGGTGTGTCTGAAATTTGCTCACAGGTTGTGTCACATTTCCTAGGCAATTTACACCTACAGTCCTCACTATTTTATCTTAGCAAATAAAAATTGACGAGTTAGTTTTAAAAATTAATTCCACTTATTCCACTGATAGAAAACAATATGTATGTGTGTAGTCTCATTTATGTGCTTCCAAAACATGTTGCTATCAGTGGCAAGTGCTCCCTGTCAGACTTGTTCTCGCCTGCAACAGTCCACATTCCTGAAAGCTTCATTATTTTTTCTGGGAAGCAGCTCTGCACTCACTGAAATCCAGCACCTTTTTTAGAGAATTGAATAAGGTCTGCCCTTGCAACGTTAAAGTTTGAGCTGTTACATTGCTGCTTGAAAAGAACACCCTATAACATAATATTTTAAAATTGTTTCTTTAAATGGCCACTGATATTTGAAAGCAGCATTAGTGCATTGTTTTTTTTACTCCGTTCCAGGGAATTTAAGTTAAATAGGCCCTCTACCACAAGCTATTCAAAAATATTTGTGGCAATTAAAGACCCTCACCAAACCCGAAGTTGATTCACACTATTACACTTGCTCAAACACAGGCATTAGCCTGATTACCGTATTATTATTTTTATTCATATGACCTGACCTGCCAAGACTGAAAGTTGTTTCAGGAAAATCAATACACAGTAATTGTTTCCAGTTATACATCCAATATTAGTTCAACAACAAGTTATACATAACATAGTTATATGGTGTTGTTTAAAAAATATTAGTAAACAAGCTTGCCATAGTATGTCTTCCAAATGATATCTGAGGCCACTTTTTGACCTTGCTGTACTATAAAAAGGTATAAAGCTACAGAAGACACCCATGAACAATAGGGGACCACTCATGGATCCCAAGTGATAAACCTCAGTCCGCCGCCTCACCTAGCTAACAGTCGCGATCAGAGCCCCAGGTACTGCAATCGCTGTAAAAATTATGTCCATCTGTCTGGCAATGTTTCCTAGTGCTGTATCAATATATTTTAAGTAGTTTTTTTAGATAATTGGTGGATTATCTATAGGTTATCAGGAGCCTCTGTTTTTGTGACCAGATATGGCCGCCGCCCGGACACGCCTGCATTTGCATGTTTAATAATGTCACCAAACAAAATCGACTATGTTATTCAATGTTTTTTTTTCATTTAGAATATTATACTAAAAACAAATCAAAAGTTGTGAAATCCTTTCACATAAAAGGAAATATATTTAAGTAGTTAAAAAGATAATGCAGTTTTCTTCTATTTTCATAATTATTTTGCCTATTAAAATAATCTGATTTTAATAAACACTAAGGGCTAGATACGGCATGAGAACTAGCACAGCGAAGGGGGTACACATATTAACACAAAGATATATGTATATATTCATATACATATATATTCACAGGGATTACACAGTCCCAATAGAACGCAAAGTACAAGCACTTTTCAGTGCTGTTTCTTTTCTAACACCCCACATCCACCACTTTAAACCCCTTAAAACTGCCTCCTGCAGTTATTAATAAAAAAATGCTATTTTTTTTTATTTTTTTATAATAGACACAACACTAAATTCTGGGGGCAATAGGGGGACATTTTTTAAAATTAACAAGAAAGAAAAAGAAAGAAAGAAAAACTTTTAACTTTTAAAAAATTTTTATTTCACAGCATCATACACATTACACAAAATTTAAAAACAGGTTTTTCATTTCCAATATCACAAATTATCCTCTTATAAAATTAATAATCGATCGTTACTCTAGATGCTGCTAATGAACTAAACACATGTATTACATTAGTCATACCAACACCAGTTATCTTACATTTTCTACTTTTAAGAATAGCCTGTCCTAACAAAAAATTAGTTACTATAAAACAAAATAACGTCTTTTAACAAAATTGTAATGAATTCCAAAGATAAAAGTAGTACCTGAAAAGTCAAAATGCAATTTAAAAAATAGATCAGTCAACAAATTAAAGAGACCGCCTAACGGACAGAGAAGAAACAAATGATAAATAGTTTCCCTCACTGATTTACAAAAGGGGCAATATTCTGTATTTTCAGGATTAATATGACTTAAAAAATAATTAGTAGTTATTATGCCATGAATTATTCACCACTGTAGATCTCCTGAACGTTTTGGAATTGGGGGTTTATATAGAGTCCTCCAAGCAGGTCTAACACTTGTTGGAACATCAAGTTGTTCCCTCCACTTTATATCAGTAAAAGTTTTGAGCTGGTAAAAATGGCAAATCTTTATCTAAATCATATACATTCATTTCTTATTGATAATATTAAAACATAAACTTTTTCTGAAAAATCAATATTATAATCATCAGCCCGGAGTAACTTGGAAAAATAGTATTGAAGAAAAAAAAAACATCAGCCAAACTTTTTTCAACAAAACTCCTTTCTAACACATATACATTGCTTTTAAGAACAGAATTTACCATTTCCACCAGTTAGAAACAAACCTAACTGACTGAATTTCTACTTTATTTGCCAAATCAGAAGCTATAACCGATTTAAAACAAGAAACTATTATATGTTTAACTTTAGTAGCTCCAGCCTTCACAAAAATGGAAACTAAACTCTTTGAACTAAAATGTTCAATGTTTAAAGAGGGATTATAAAAACAAAGGCTTCTCCAAAATCCAGGGAAAACTTAGATTCCTCATTCCGTAAAAGTTTTAGAAATTTCAAAGCATTTATAACACTGCTATAAAAAGGGTAACATTGGTTACATCTATTTCACTCAAATCCATAAGAAACAACTGATGATCATACCCCAAACCACCTACTATATGAAACAGCGTAAAACTGAGGTATCCCCAAGGAGCATAATCATAAAACAATAGTGTCTGCAAAAACTAAAGCCTAAAAGCTGCTGTTCTGCTTTTTACATCTATCAAAGCCTGACCACTTTCACTTTTTGGCAAAAACAAAACATATTGCTTTTTTTAAGCCAATGATTTGAATCCCAAAAAGATGACAGTAATGTTCTCTGAATATTTTCTAAAACCAGAGAGGGTAATTCAGAGCAATTAGCCTATACCATACCATAGAGGCAATTAAGTTATCAATAACTAAAACTCTCCCTCTATGTGACAACTGTGACAGTAGCCAATTCCTTATTTGGCAACCTCTCCTCTATCCTATCCAAAACTTCCTCCCAATTCAAATGCAAAACTTCATCTAAGATTAAAAAATCTCCTAGAATCTTAAAACCAGATCTGTTCCTTGGTGGAAAATCCTCATTCCATTCTTCAAGCAAGAGTGTTACATTAGGCCAGTTTATTTTTGCTCCTGAAGCAATTTCATATAATTTTGCCAATCACAGAGCACACTAACATCTTGTTTATTACGCGCAAAAACATATATATCAGCATATGCAGATACTTTTACAGAAAAGGATCCTGTAGATGAGGTTAACTAAAACCAACTAGATGTCCTCTTGATTTTATCAGTAATGGCTCAATTACAAGAGAATACAGCATTCCAAAAAGTGGACATCCCTGCCTAATGCCAATTTGAACAGGGGAAGGACTACAAAGTTCACAGACTCAACTCTGTCAAAAGCCTTCTGTTGATCTAGTGAAATTATACCCACATAAATATTAATTTATTTGGAAACTGATATAGAATCCCTTAAAATGATGGTAAATGTTAGCATTTGTAAAACACTAGGATTTACCAGTGTAACAAATAAAGGGGGACATAATGAAGTATAAAATACTTCATACTGAACGTTTCTTCATGTAAGGTTTCAATTTCAGGTACTGTGACTTTAAATGGATCTCAACTGCAGATTTGTAAGTTTTCAGGAATTTTACATATGAACCACAAGGTGACAGTGTTTCACAACAAAGGTTGAAATATAGGACTTTGGCACAATATGTATAAGTTTGAAATATTGCAGAACTGAATAGCAAATGATTAAAGATGTTAGAATCACTGCACATACATCTGCTTTAATAACTACATGTAGTTAAGAGATTACTAACCTCTAAGGAACTAGATGTATTAGTTTTTTTACCCTTGAGAGAGCATGTATAGTTGAAGTTGCTTCCTGAACAACCAATTAATAGGCTGTGGCAGCAGAGAGGGGAGGTCAGCTGACTGTTTGAACATGCTGCAGATTATAACCTGTGCTGAAGTGGTGTGAAATCCAGAGAGGCAGCTGAACACAGGAAGGAAGCAAATTGCAGCAAGGATCAGTCCTGATTAGTAGTAGCAGGATGCTAACGGCTAGATTTGGAGTTTTGTCGGTAACAACCCGAAAAGCTAACGCCGGCTTTTTTCTGGCCGCACCATAAAAATAACTCTGGTATTGAGAGTCCACATAAAGGCTGCGTTAGGCTCCAAAAAAGGAGCGTAGAGCATATTTAACGCAGCTTCAACTCTCGATACCAGAGTTGCTTACGCAAGCGGCCAGCCTCAAAAACGTGCTCATGCACGATTCCCCCATAGGAAACAATGGGGCTGTTTGAGCTGAAAAAAAACCTAACACCTGCAAAAAAGCCGCGTTCAGCTCCTAACGCAGCCCCATTGTTTGCTATGCGGAAACACTTCCTACGTCTGCACCTAACACTCTAACATGTACCCCGAGTCTAAACACCCCTAACCTTACACTTATTAACCCCTAATCTGCCGCCCCCGCTATCGCTGACCCCTGCATATTATTATTAACCCCTAATCTGCCGCTCCGTAAACCGCCGCTACTTACATTATCCCTATGTACCCCTAATCTGCTGCCTCCACCTGCCTACACTTATTAAAGGGACATGAAACCCAATTTGTTTCTTTTATGATTTAGAAAGAGCATGCAATTTTAAACAACTTTCTAATTTACTTCTTTTATCTAGTTTGCTTTATTCTCTCGATATACTGTGCTGAAAAGCATATCTAGATATGCTCAGTAGCTGCTGATTGGTTGCTGTACATATATGCCTCATATGATTGGCTCACCAATGTGCATTGCTATTTCTTCAACAGAGGATAGCTAAATAATGAAGCAAACTAGATAATAGAAGTAAATTGGAATGTTGTTTAAAATTGTATTCTCTACTTGAATCATGAAAGAAATTTTTGGGGTTTAATGTCCCTTTAACCCCTAATCTGCCGAGCGGACCTGAGCGCTACTATAATAAAGTTATTAACCCCTAATCCGCCTCACTAACCCTATAATACATAGTATTAACCCCTAATCTGCCCTCCCTAACATCGCCGACACCTAACTTCAATTATTAACCCCTAATCTGCCGACTGGAGCTCACCGCTATTCTAATAAATGTATTAACCCCTAAAGCTAAGTCTAACCCTAACACTAACACCCCCCCTAAGTTAAATATAATGTACATCTAACGAAATTAATTATCTCTTATTAAATAAATTATTCCTGTTTAAAGCTAAATACTTACCTGTAAAATAAATCCTAATATAGCTACAATATAAATTATAATTACATTGTAGCTATTTTAGGATTAATATTTATTTTACAGGCAACTTTGTAATTATTTTAACCATGTACAATAGCTATTAAATAGTTAAGAACTATTTAATAGTTACCTAGTTAAAATAATTACAAAATTACCTGTAAAATAAATCCTAACCTAAGTTAGAATTAAACCTAACACTATACTATCATTAAATTAAAAATAAAATACCTACAATTACCTACAATTAAACCTAACACTACACTATCAATAAATAAATTAAATACAATTCCTACAAATAACTACAATGAAATAAACTAACTAATGTACAAAAAATAAAAAAGAACTAAGTTACAAAAAATAAAAAAATTATTTACAAACATAAGAAAAATATTACAACAATTTTAAACTAATTACACCTACTCTAAGCCCCCTAATAAAATAACAAAGACCCCCAAAATAAAAAATGCCCTACCCTATTCTAAATTACTAAAGTTCAAAGCTCTTTTACCTTACCAGCCCAATCAGCCAATCAGATTGAGCTCGCATTCTATTGGCTGTTCCGATCAGCCAATAGAATGTGAGCTCAATCTGATTGGCTGATTGGATCAGCCAATCGAATTGAACTTGATTCTGATTGGCTGATTCCATCAGCCAATCAGAATATTCCTACCTTAATTCCGATTGGCTGATAGAATCCTATCAGCCAATCGGAATTCGAGGGACGCCATCTTGGATGACGTCCCTTAAAGGAACCGTCATTCTTCAGTTGGACGTCACCGGAAGAAGATGGGTCCGCAGTGGAGGTCTTCAGGATGGAGCCGGTCGTCATCGGATGAAGATAGAAGATGCCGCTTGGATCAAGATGGTTGCCGGTCTGGATCGCCTCTTCTTCCCGGATAGGATGAAGACTTTGGAGCCTCTTCTGGACCTCTTCAGCCACCGGATGATGGATCGCCAGCCCCCGCTTGGGTTGGATGAAGATTTTGGAGCCAGGACAGATCGGTGATACCTGGTGAGGTAAAGACAAGGTAGGATGATCTTCAGGGGCTTAGTGTTAGGTTTATTTAAGGGGGGTTTGGGTTAGATTAGGGGTATGTGGGTGGTGGGTTGTAATGTTGGGGGGGGTATTGTATGTTTTTTTTTTACAGGCAAAATAGCTGAACTTCTTGGGGCATGCCCCGCAAAGGGCCCTGTTCAGGGCTGGTAAGGTAAAAGAGCTTTGAACTTTAGTAATTTAGAATAGGGTAGGGCATTTTTTATTTTGGGGGTCTTTGTTATTTTATTAGGGGGCTTAGAGTAGGTGTAATTAGTTTAAAATTGTTGTAATATTTTTCTTATGTTTGTAAATATTTTTTTATTTTTTGTAACTTAGTTCTTTTTTATTTTTTGTACTTTAGTTAGTTTATGTAATTGTAGTTATTTGTAGATATTGTATTTAATTAATGTATTGATAGTGTAGTGTTAGGTTTAATTGTAGGTAATTATAGGTATTTTATTTAATTAATTTAATTATAGTATAGTGTTAGGTTTAATTGTAATTTAGGTTAGGATTTATTTTACAGGTAATTTTGTAATTATAGTTCTTAACTATTTAATAGCTATTGTACCTGGTTAAAATAATTACAAAGTTGCCTGTAAAATAAATATTAATCCTAAAATAGCTATAATGTAATTATAATTTATATTGTAGCTATATTAGGATTTATTTTACAGGTAAGTATTTAGCTTTAAATAGGAATAATTTATTTAATAAGAGTTAATTAATTTTGTTAGATTAAAATTATATTTAACTTAGGGGGGTGTTAGTGTTAGGGTTAGACTTAGCTTTAGGGGTTAATACATTTATTAGAATAGCGGTGAGCTCCGGTCGGCAGATTAGGGGTTAATAATTGAAGTTAGGTGTCGGCGATGTTAGGGAGGGCAGATTAGGGGTTAATACTATTTATTATAGGGTTAGTGAGGCGGATTAGGGGTTAATAACTTTATTTTAGTAGCGGTGCAGTCCGCTCGGCAGATTAGGGGTTAATAAGTGTAGGCAGGTGGAGGCGGCATTGAGGGGGGCAGATTAGGGGTTAATAAATATAATATAGGGGTCGGCGGTGTTAGGGGCAGCAGATTAGGGGTACATAGCTATAATGTAGGTGGCGGCGCTTTGCGGTCGGCAGATTAGGGGTTAATTATTGTAGGTAGCTGGCGGCGACGTTGTGGGGGGCAGATTAGGGGTTAATAAATATAATACAGGGGTCGGCGGTGTTAGGGGCAGTAGATTAGGGGTACATAAGTATAACGTAGGTGGCGGTCGGCAGATTAGGGGTTAAAAAAATTTAATCAAGTGGCGGCGATGTGGGGGGGCCTCGGTTTAGGGGTACATAGGTAGTTTATGGGTGTTAGTGTACTTTAGAGTACAGTAGTTAAGAGCTTTATGAACCGGCGTTAGCCCAAAAAGCTCTTAACTACTGAATTTTTTCTGCGGCTGGAGTTTTGTCGTTAGATTTCTAACGCTCACTTCAGACACGACTCTAAATACCGGAGTTAGAAAGATCCCATTGAAAAGATAGGATACGCAATTGACGTAAGGGGATCTGCGGTATGGAAAAGTCGCGGCTGAAAAGTGAGCGTTAGACCCTTTTTTGAGTGACTCCAAATACCGGAGTTAGCCTAAAACCAGCGTTAGGAGCCTCTAACGCTGGTTTTCACGGCTAACGCCAAACTCCAAATCTAGCCGTAAGATAGAACAAGTAGAAGTATTTAGGCTAAAGCAAACACAGAATACAGGTAAAGAACAAGCCTGGTTCAGCAGCTTAAATATAAAAACCTAGTAATGTGTGCTTGGAGAGGAAGGCTTTTGAATCAGGTGGAATTATGGCATCACCTGGCATCTGTTACCAGGGGATATTTCTTAAAGGTATATACACATACTATGTAAGTAAGAATGTTACAATTTATTTGTCTGCAGTGCATCAGGCCGTCCATGGCAGAACGCTATTTTTTTCAATGTTTCAACCTCTTAGCCAATAGCCGTGCAGGACAGCTGGCATTATGCTGGATAGCTAGCACGCTATTGGCTAAGATAACCTCACTGAAAAATAGCTTTCTATTGTGGGCAGCCTGAGGCACTTAGCATGGCGAATGCTGCAGACAAATACTTCCCAACTAAAGTCTCCTTTATTTGTTGCACTGGTAAATCCTAGCATTTCAAAAATACTTTAATAAAGAAGTATTATCATGGATACACCTGTTAGGAATTATGTAGGTTTGATTAGGGTGCACTACAAAACCTATAACTTCTCTCAAACGCATTGCAAAAGCTCTAGAAAAATGTTATAGTCTGTACACAACAGAGAGACTTGTATCCAATTTCTTGTGTCGGTCAAATCTTCTTTTTTAGGCAACAGAGTTATCACTGCACGCTGACAATGCAAATGCAGCTCTCTGACCAGAAAAGATTCCTTTAGGACCAAGTGAACATTTCTTCACCAATTATAGTCCAGAATTGCTTATAGAAATCCACAGGAAGCCCATATATTCTATAGGCCTTCCACTGTGCAAACTGTTTAAAGCAGAAGTCAGCTTATCAAATGTTAAAAGTTCTTCAAAAGTTTTTTAAGGTCCTCCACATCCTGATCCTTGGAGGCATATTTATCAAGACCGCAGCTCCATAACTTGTCCGCCTGCTTTGAGGTCATGGACTGAAATCAACCCGATCGATTACAATTGGGTTGATTGACACCCCCTGCTAGCGGCCGATTGGCCCAGAATCTGCAGGGGGCATCATTGCACCAGCAGTTCACAAGAAATACTTTTTTTGTCCAAAGAAATACTGTGAGGACACATCCATCTCTGTTGCAACTTAAAAAACAGATTTTACTAGCACACCCTGAACCCTATTATCCAATAGGATAGCTAGAAACTTTGTTTTCTAACTTTAAATCTTCATTCAACCCAACATTAAAAGAACTATCAAAGGCTTTTTGAAGTTGCAAAATGTCCTGCTCCATAACTCTCGTGCTATTATTTACATTTGCAGACATTTGCTGACTATACTGTTGACAAAAAAACTACTTTTATTTGGAATTTTCCTATATCCCACCATTACCTTAATGTTGCAAAAAATTGTTTTCTCTCTAACTACTGTTTCTAAATAAAGACATAAAATAAAATAAAAACACTTCCCTTTCCATTCCTTAAACCACACACTCTTATTACCATTAGTTAAATCTGTATAAGTTTCTTTTAGAAAATAGATATCAACTTTTTTTCTGTATTAGATATGAAAAAATGCATCTCTCTTCTCACTGCCTCTACACTCATTAACATTTAATGTGCAACTGGACATCTTATTCCCATTTTTACACATCACAAAACATAAAGGGCAAGATTACAAGTCGCGCGGCAAAGCTATTTTTCACAACTGCGAAAACACTGTGCGTTAAGGGTTTTACCCATTTAGGGTTGTGCAGGCATTACAAGTTGCAAAATAACATACAGCTAGATTACGAGTTGTGTGTTAAAGTTAAAAAGCAGCGTTAACAGGTCCTAACGCTGCTTTTTTACGCCCGTTGCTATTACGAGTCTTGCAGGTTTAGGGGCCCCGCACACTTTTTTGGCCTTTTTTACGTAAACTTCGTAAACCCTTTTTTCCTGGGAGGCCAAAAAGTGAGCGGTACACCCTCTACCTCCAAGATCCCTAATGCATTCTAAAGTCAGTAGTTATGAGTTTTACACTACAACACTGAAGCATAAAACTCATAATTAAAGTGTTACAAAGTACACTAACACCCATAAACTACCTATTAACCCCTAAACCGAGGCCCTCCCGCATCGCAAACACTATAATAAAAATATTAACCCCTAATCTGCCGCTCCGGACATCGCCGCCACTATAATAAACATATGAACCCCTAAAATGCTGCACTCCCGCCTCACAAACACTATTTAAATATTATTAACCCCTAATTTGCCACCCCTAACATCGCCGCCACCTACATTATACTTATGAACCCCTAATCTGCTGCCCCCAACATCGCCGACACCTATATTTATTAACCCCTAATCTGCCGCCCCCAATGTTGCCGCAACCTACCTACACTTATTAACCCCTAATCTGCTGCCCCCAACGTCGCTGGCACTATATTAAATGTATTAACCCCTAAACCTAAGTCTAACCCTAACACCCAGTATAATGTAGGTGGTGATGGTGTCGGGGGTGGCAGATTAGGGGTTAATAAGTGTAAGATTAAGGGTGTTTAGACTCGGGTTCATGTTAGGGTGTTAGGTGTAAACATAAAATGTGTTTCCCCATAGGAATCAATAGGGCTGCGTTACTGAGTTTTACGCTGCTTTTTGGAAGGTATTAGACTTTTTCTCAGCCGGCTCCCCCCATTGATGCCTATGGGGAAATCATGCACAAGCACGTACGACCAGCTCACCGCTGACTTAAGCAGCGCTGGTATTGGAGTGCGGTAAGGAGCATAATTTTGCTCTACGCTCACTTCTTGCCTGTTAACGTTGGGTTTTAAAAACCAGTAATACCAGCACTGTAGGTAAGTGAGCGGTGAGAAAAAAACTACTCGTTAGCACCGCATAGCTCCTAACGCAAAACTCGTAATCTGGCCGATAGTTTGCGTGCGTTAAACCGAATACCGCGCATAAACTAGGATTTCCCCCATAGAGATCAATGGAGAAAAAAAGTGGAAAAAAAACACCCGAAATTGTGCAATCACCGTAGCAATTTCGCATTCCCCATAGAAGTCAATGGAGAAAAAAACTTTTGTCAAAAAAAACCCCCACCCATTGCACATACAACATAGCATATTCGCATTAGCAAATGTGAAATATTTACAGTGAATACATAGTTAAAATCTTTATAAAATATGAATATTGCATAAATATGTTTTATCATGTTTTTATCTACTTTATGGCAAAGGGATAGAATGTACTTTTATACATGTCTATATGTCTACATATATATTTATGTTTTTATATGTGTATATATGTCTGTCAATACATATATAATCATATAAATGCATATATATATATATACTGTATATGTACACATATATAGACATATAATAATGTTTATTAGACAGTGTTAATATGAGTGTAACTGTACTTTGTAATGTATTTTTGAAGTGTTTTGTGAAACTTTTTTGTTGCTGAAAACTGTTAACTACAGCTCTTCGAGCACAGAAAGGATTTTTACGCAATGGAAGATTGCTTACGAAAAGACCATATCGCATGTGGGAAAGACATACCGTGCAACTTGTAATCTTGCCCAAAGGAAGCAAAAACAGGAAAAGGTACAAAAACAAATGCCTACTAATTATCATTACTCTTCAGGGAAAGACAAACCTTTTGTAACAATTTTTTTAAATGATACCTGTTTTTTTTATTGAGCTCTAGAAACTTCACATGATCAGGAAAATAATTCTGTATTCCCACATTCTTTTTCCCTTTAGTAATATCCAAAAAACAATTAACCCTTTTCACGCCAGGGCTTCTTTGTCTACATCAGAACAAATTATAAATAAATTATAAACAATTAAGTAAAAATTGAAATCACAGGATCGTTCATGTGATTGGGTGATTTTAATAATTGGATCAGGTCACGCTAGACACACCCTCCAGCCCACAATCCCATTCTGGAAGCCTAGATGGCTTCAGTACAGCCAAACGGCTAGGACTTTCCATACCATCCTATGTCGCTAAAGCGAGAATAACTTGCAGTCATGTTTTGAGCTGCAGGTAGAGAAATCTGAGAATCAGAAATTTCAACATCTCCTGCACTCTCTGAAAATGCTGCAAGAGCAGCTGGGGAATCATTAGCCACAAGTGTTCCTTCAGTAGCCTGCAAAACTGGGGGTTTAACACTTTGTGAACTGGGCTCATCAGCTTTATCACTTACTTTAACTAAACTAATTACAGAATTATTACACCCAGCTTTGCTCTCCTTTATCAACACCTTTACTTTCCTTCTCCTTTTCCTCATCACCACCTGCATTTTCTATCTTCTTATTTAAAACATCCTCTTTATTCCTTTCCACAACTGAGATTTTATTTTGTTCCATTTGATTCCCACTAATTTTATTAAATCTTGTAACCTTTTCTCTCCCTACCTGAATGAGCTCAGATTTATAAGGTCTTTTCTTACTCTGCACTTCATCATTTACCGCTATTTTTCCCCCCTGCAGTTTAGAAAGGGAACTACAGCTTCTTGCTCCATTTTCTCATCTGGCTCACTGTCCTCATATAAAGAAGACTCCCCTGATTCCAAATCAGGAACCAAATTATCTTGCTCTTTTGTAGCAATTTCAGCTGCTGCTTTCTGCTTTATGTCAGGGCAGTCCTTTATTAGATGTTCAGAACTTCTACAACTAAACAGCGCATTTGCTCAATGCTAACAAAAACAATAGTCTCATTCATCCAACTTGTACCGTAAAGCAACATATAAGGTTTTGTTAGTGTCTTTGAGTATCATAAAAACCTGCCTTCTAAAGGACATAACATGTTTAATCTCATTTGCTTTACATGCTAAAGGAACCATGTGAATGGGACTAGTTAATTTCTCATAACGAAATAAATCATGAGCTAGTTGTTCATTTCTCAAAAAGGAGGCACATTAGAAATAAGCACTTTTACTGTCTGAGTAGAAGAGGTAAAAGAGTATAAAAAAACTCAGAAACATAACAACACCCACTGAGATTGCCTTGTTAGCTAGCTGTTCATTGCTCACAAGAACAGCCACTGATTTATTCATTCTTACTGCAACAAACAATACAGCAGCTAACACACAATCCTCCACACTTACATAATTTCCAGGGCTGATTCTGACCCCATGCATTCTGTCCGAATTCTAAAATATAAAGACATTGGGACAGCTTCCCCCTGAATTAGATGCTAATCTAGGCTAACCCCCTACACACACAAAAATGCCTAACCAACAGCAAAATAACACAGCAAGCAAAGCTACACAACAACAACTCAGTCAGAAGATGTTGGAGATATGTAGTCCCCCATAGAAGTCAAAGGAGAAAAAAAAGAGAAAAAAAAACTGATTGCATATTCTCCTGTGCACTAACCTGACATGAAAATATGAATATTTCACATTCCAATGTTCTTCACATACCAGAATATGTTCTATTTACTCATAAATATATATATATAGAGTGGGTATTGAAAAGAATCACCAAGCTTGAAAAAAAAAAATACATTTTGTTGCTTTGCAGCCTGAAATAAAGACAGACAAAGTTTTTGTTTATCCAGTTGTAATTACTCTAGGCAACTTATTACATCCAAGTGAAAGATATAACACCAACATGCCAGGCAAAAATAAAGACAATTCAAAAACAGAATCACTTAGTTGAAAAAAGGATCACCCCCTCCTAAAATTACTTGTTAAATCAATCATGTGTAGCTAATCACCTTCTCAATGGCACACACAAAGTCATTTGACCTTCAACTGTGATCACTTGTGGGCATATTGATTAGCTCAGCATGAAAAGAGCTTTCCTTGAGCATCTCAGTCCATGGTATTGCAACTGAAGCAAACAATCAACTATGAGTGGCAAGGCACTGTCAAAAGATCTCCGGGATAAAGTTGTGGACAGGCAAAAGTCAGGAGATGGATGGAAGAAAATATCAAAGGCTTTATTAATGCCTAGAAGCACAGTAAAGTCTATTATTAAGAAGTGGAAGGTATTTGGTACAACACAGACCGTCTTTGGATCAGGACGTCACTCCAAACTGGATGAAAGAGCCAGGAGGAAACTGGTCAGAGAGGCTACCTAGAGGCCCACAGCAACTCTGAAGCAGTTGTAGGAATTTATGACAAAAAGTGGTCATTGTGTTCAAGTGACAACAATATTACGAATTATCCACAAATGTGGCTTGTATGGGAGGGTTGCAAGAAAAAAGCCACTTCTCATGACAGGCCACATGCAGTCATGACTGAGCTTTGTCTTAACACACCTAGGAGATTCTGATGGGAAAAAGTGTTATGGTCAGATGAGATTAAAATTTAATTATTTGGCCTTAACACCAAACGATATGTCTGGAGGAAATCCAATACAACTCACCATCCAAACAACACCATACCTATAGTAAAGCATGGAGGTGGTAATATCCTGTCATGGGGGTGTTTCTCTGCAGCAGGCACTGGAGCACTTGTCAGGATAGAATGAAAAATGGATGGGGCAAAATACCATCAAATTCTTGGGAAAAATCTTCTGCCTTCTGCCAGGAAGTTGTCAATGGGAAGAAGGTTTACCTTCCAACATGACAATGACCCAAAGCACATCACAAATGATCACACAGTGGTTGAAGGAGAAAAAGTTGAATGTCCTTGAATGGCCTTGTCAGAGCTCAGACTTAAACCCCATTAAATATCTGTGGCATGACTTAAAGACTGCAGTCCACAAATGGTCACCATCAAATGTAACAAAATTGGAGCAGTTCTGCAAAGAAGAGTGGGCAAATTTCCATCTAAAGGCAAGGAGAGTCCACGGCTCATTCATTACTTGTGGGTTAAGGACCTGGTCACCAGGAGGAGGCAAAGATACCCCAGCAAAAGGCTTAAATACCTCCCCCACTTCCCTCATCCCCCAGTCATTCTTTGCCTTTCATCACAGGAGGATGGCAGAGGAGTGTCAGAGTTTCGGAGTAGTCTCTTATGGAGGGTAGTACTCTTCGCAGTGGGACTGGAGTTTTAAGTAGTCCTGTCAGCATCTCAGAGAGAGCATGGGCGAAAGTTAGAGTCCAGAGATGCAGGGAGAGTCTTTCTGCGAAACCATCCCGACTCATATTATCAGCTCCATAAGCAATCAGCGTTGATGAGTTTCGCTGCATGCTTTCTTCACTCAAGTCCATGTCAGGAGTGAGGCTATAAACCTGTCAAGCTTGAAGGGCCATGTTCCTGTTCCACAGGGTAGATTCTGGTAAGATTGTTTAATTTTTTATTTTTAATGATAACATAGAAGACAGGGTCACAGTGTGGCGCCTTTTATCTTTACAAAATCAAGGGTTAATATTAGTGGAAGGGGGATTATTGAACAGGGGGGTTTATACATAATATTGTTTATTGTGTCATAACTGCGTTATGTGCGAGATGAGGCTCTGGCAATGGGTGGAACTTTCAGGATTTACAGAAATTTTGCGCGGCCATTTTTTGGCACGTTTTTCCCTAGTGCAAGGGTGGTCCTGCAAGGCATTCCATGTGACTGGGTGGGGCTACCTATCCTTCCTGTTGATCTGTGGCACAGGAGACATAGCGGTTTCTGTAGTCCGGGTCCTAGGAGGAGGTGAGTGCCCCGGCCATTGGTGGTATAAAGGTGTTTTTTTAATAAATAAAGTTAGTCTAACCAAATGCACAAGCGATGGAGGACTCTGACGCATTGGAGGGCTCTCCTTCCTTAATACGTCTCATTCCTGTGTTTATTGTGAGGAGGTTCCGGTAGATCAGCCTGCTCAACTATGTTCCACATGCCTTGATAAAGTTACAACATCTAAATGTAAACGGATGTCTAGTACTACTGAGCTGTCCACCTCTGAGGGTTCTTCATCTCGGGAGGTGTGTTCCCTATATTCATCTCTGATTGCCCATGCAGCACCCCGGGATCCAACCATTACTCCTTCAGGAGAGATTTGCTGGATTTTGCAGACCAACTGGAATCGGCAGTTTCGAAAGTGATCCATGCCTTACCACGTTCTGCTAAGCGCAAGCGTAGGATTCATCATAGCGGCCCGGCCCAGGGTTTGACCAACTGGAATCGGCGGTTTCGAAAGTGATCCATGCCTTACCACGTTCTGCTAAGTGCAAGCGTAGGATTCATCATAGCGGCCCGGCCCAGGGTTTGTCCTCGCCCATGGAAGATCCAGAGGCTCTATACAATGACGAGGCACACTCTTATTCTTCGGAGGAGGCCCCTTCTGGGTCGGAGTCTGTGCCATCTAAACCTCCGGCGGCAGAGGAGCCTGGTTATAGGTTTAGGATGTAAAATTTGCACTTTCTGCTACGGCAGGTGCTTGCTAATCTGGAAGTTCTGGAACCTAAGATACCGGAGGAACCTGCTATTCCTAAGCTTGACAAGGTATACAAGGACAGGGTAGTGCCTCAGTCTTTCCAGGTTCCCGTTAAGATGGCTAATATTATTAAGAACGAATTGGAGCAATTAGGTTCTTCCTTTTCCCCTTCTTATTCTTTTAAAAAACTGTTCTCTGTTCCCGGCTCTCAGCTTGAGCTGTGGGGGACCATCCCTAAGGTGGATGGGGCTCTCTCTACGCTCGTGAAGCTGACCACTATTCCCCTTGAGGATAGTTTGTCGTTTAAAGAGCCCATGGATAAAAAAGCTGGAAACATGTTGAGAAAGATGTTTCAGCACACAGGGTTTGTTTTTCAGCCAGCAGCAGCCGTTGCGGCGGTCGCTGGAGCTGCAACATATTGGTGTGAATCCCTGTGTGAAATGGTCGAGGGGGAGACATCCATCGACGAGATACAGGAGAAGATTAAGGTGCTGAAGATCTCCAATTCTTTCATCTGTGATGACAATATGCAAATTATTCGCCTGAATGCTAAAGTGTCAAGTTTTTCTGTTTCTTTCTAGTGCGCAGGGATCTGTGGCTAAAATCTTGGTCTGTGGACATGACCTCTACGGCAAATCTGTTGTCCCTGCCTTTTCAAGGAAAGATCCTGTTTGATCCAGGATTGGATTACAGGACAGGAGGCAAGGGAGATTTCCAACCGCAGGATAAAAAGGCTAAGCCTAAAGGATCTACTTTTTGTCCCTTTCATGCGGACAAGGCCCAGCGCCAGCAACCCGCTGCAAAAACGGACCAGTCCAAGGGATCTTGGAAGCGGCCCCCGACCGGTCTCCGGATCATGTAGGGGGCAGATTATCTTTATTCTTAGATGCATGGTTGCAGGACTTCAGGACCCTTGGGTTCTAGAAGTGGTCTCCCAGGGTTACAGGATAGGGTTCAGATCCCATCTGCCCGAGGGCAGATTCCTCCTGTCAAACTTGTCTTCAAGACTGGAGAAGAGAGAGGCCTTTCTAGAGTGTGTGAGAGATCTCACCTCTCTCAGGGTTATCGTACCAGTACCCCTAGCAGAAAGGGGCCTAGGGTACTATTCCAATCTAGTTCAGAAAAAAGAGAAGCCAATGGCACTACTTCATATATACTGGGACTACTGCCAATAATTGAATTCCACCATGTGATTACAGTGGATTCATGGGATGGTGCTGTGTATATTAATAGTACCATGCAAGAAACTAGAGGAATAACATCCTCCACAGTATACACTAATAGCACTCCAGAGTCAAAAAGAATAGTTAAATTATAAATTTAACTCAAAGGGAGACTGTCTCCTAATGGTGCGACCAGGTACACAAAATGAATAAAATATAACCTTTATTAAGATCAATTAAAAACAGGGTATGATTTAAAAAATGCGATTGGGGGTGGAGAGGCGTGATATTAATATATGTCTCAATGGTATTGCTCATTCAGCAGTGTGCTGGTTGTATGTCAAAACAATAAATTACCCTCTATTATATTGTGAGGGGCTGGCTTATGAATTATTGACTGCTGATTCAATGTTAGTAAATATAGTGTTAGCAGTATAATGAACATATGCGTGTTAGTGCTTCAATTGGAAGCAGGAAGTATATACCAAAATGATAGCATAAATTCAAATCGGCTTGTGGGGTCGATTTGACACATATAAAAGATATGCTGATGTCAGCACTATTAGTATAATATGTGTTTTATAATTATTGATGAAGCTAATAATGCTTAAATTCTAAGCTCCGCTAAAATCATTAGCCACCTGGTTCGTAAAATGGATGGGTAAATGTATCCTAACTGATAAGTTCTGTGAGGGTATTAAATTCCCAAGATAATACACACGGTACACAATACCAAATGTTCATATAGGATACTCAATGTATCTGATGATATTGTTGATATCACGTATCTATTAAATGGCTAAACAATTAGCTGAATAACAAGAGAGTGTGAATGTAATTGCCAATATGCTATACGCTAACATGCTTTTATCAACTATGCGGTTGCTATGCGTGTTAAATCGCTATATTGTGTCCAGAGGAGCTGCTAGTATCGCTGGTATGAATGCAATCTTAAAGGGAGTCAAGATATTAGAACACCTCCGTTATAATTAACTCTAAACGAGATACAAAGTGGTTGGCATTAGGTGTAGTGAACTAGTTCACTCGCAATACAATTACTCAAATAAGTACCGTATGTATGACACATACTACAATGGTGGTGTGGTAACAAATCTAATTGACCTACAAGGAATGAGCATTAGGAATAAAGGATCACGCTACTCGGGACCCCAGAACGCCCTAAAACACAGGAGTTCCCTAGACTCCTCACCAGACCCCAGAATGCCCTGAAATATAGGAAGTACCTAGACACCTCACCTTAGGATTCTAGTGAGGACTCTAGGGAACGCCTGTGTTTTAGGGCATTCTGGGGTCTCGACTAAGTTGCACTGAGTAATTACAACTGGATAAACAAAAACTGTGTGTCTTTATTTCAGGCTGCAAAGCAACAAAATGTGATTATTCATTATTTATTAAAGGGGGTGATTATTTTCAATACCCACTGTATATATATATATATTTTTATATATATATATATATATATATATAATATATATATATATATATATATATATATATATATATATATATATATATATATATATATATATATATAAATATTTATACAGTTGATATAAAAAGTCTACACACCCCTGTAAAATGTCAGGTTTCTGTGATGTAAAAAAAATGAGACTAAGATAAATAATTTCAGAACTTTTTCCACCTTTAATGTGACCTATAAACTGTACAACTTAATTGAAAAACAAACTGAAATCTTTTAGGTAAAGGGAA
Source organism: Bombina bombina (assembly GCF_027579735.1). NCBI lineage: Eukaryota > Metazoa > Chordata > Amphibia > Anura > Bombinatoridae > Bombina > Bombina bombina. The sequence goes on from NC_069499.1 coordinate 1,171,823,504, forward strand.
ATAAAAATAAAAAACTAAAATAATATGGTTGCATAAGTGTAAACACCCTTTTATAACTGGGGATGTAGCTGTGTTCAGAATTAAGCAATCACATTCAAAATCATGTTAAATAGGAGTCAGTACACACCTGCCATCATTTAAAGTGCCTCTGATTAACCCCAAATAAAGTTCAGCTGTTCTAGTAGGTCTTTCCTGACATTTTGTTAGTCGCATCCTACAGCAAAAGCCATGGTCCGCAGAGAGCGTCTAAAGCATCAGAGGGATCTCATTGTTAAAAGGTATCAGTCAGGAGAAGGGTACAAAAGAATTTCCAAGGCATTAGATATACCATGGAACACAGTGAAGACAGTCATCATCAAGTGAAGAAAAATATGGTGCAATAGTGACATTACCAAGAACTGGATGTCCCTCCAAAATTGATAAAAAGAGAAGAAAACTGGTCTGGGAGGCTGCCAAGAGGCCTACAGCAACATTAAAGGAGCTGCAGGAATATCTGACAAGTACTGGCTGTGTGGTACATGTAACAACAATCGCCCGTATTCTTCATATGTCTGGGCTATGGGGTAGAGTGGCAAGACGGAAGCCTTTGCTTACAAAAAAAAAACATCCAAACCCGGCTAAATTTTGCAAAAACACATCTGAAGTTTCCCAAAAGCATGTTGCAAAAGGTGTTCTGGTCTGATGAAACCAAAGTTGGACTTTTTGACCATAATTCCAAAAGATATGTTTGGCGCAAAAACAACACTGCATATCACCAAAAGAACACCATACCCACAGTAAAGCATGGTGGTGGTAGCATCATGCTTTGGGGCTGTTTTTCTTCAGCTGGAACTGGGGCCTTAGTAAAGGTAGAGGGAATAATGAACAGTTCCAAATACCAGACTATATTGGCACAAAACTTTCAGGCTTCAGCTAGAAAGCTGAACATGAAGAGGAACTTCATCTTTCAGCATGACAACAACCCAAAGCATACATCCAAATCAACAAAGAAATAGCTTCACCAGAAGAAAATTAAGGTTTTGGGATGGCCCAGCCAGAGCCCAGACCTGAATCCAATTCAAAATCTGTGGGATGATCTAAAGAGGGCTGTGCACAGGAGATGCCCTTACAATCTGACAGATGTGGAATATTTTTGCAAAGAAGAGAGGGCAAATCTTGCCAAGTCAAGATGTGCCATGCTGACAAACTCATACCCA